>NW_006159727.1:3027654-3032838 GCF_000334495.1 Tupaia belangeri chinensis | reverse complement strand
TTTCTCACTTTCTCTTTCTGTGTATCTTTCTCTCTGACTCTCCAGCAAGTACACACACCCTATAGCAATAATATCTCTCTTAAAAAAAATGCTGATGCCAGAAAGTAGCACAACCCTAAAACATGATGCTTTGCGAGGCTGATCCACATGGGAAAGTCTCAAGTTCACATCCAGAGACCTCCCTGAACATGCCAGGCACATGCATGCCTATGATCTAGGGTGGCTAAAGCAGGAAGTGGATCACGGGCACAAGATTCTATTGAGGAGGGGGTATTGTCTCTTTATCTCTTTCTCTCTCTATTTTGCTTGTGGAAGAAATAAATAAACAAATATTACATATTATATATATATATATATAAAAACATGCTTCTTAGTCTGATTTGTGCCATCTTGCTTAGGGTGCCCTTCTTCTTGCTTTTACAGGATCCCTTCATTAAGCAACAAGCCCTTGCAACTGATGAGCTTGTGTTGTTTCCCTGGGTGGGTTGGAGCAAGAAAAAAATGAAATGAAACCATTGAAATGGTATTTAATATGACCTGTGAGTATCTCCTGAGGGTTTTTTAAACATGAAAGTTATTTGAATAAAGCAGTCTCTGAGGAAGATGGCTGTAGAGGTGGATACGATAAGTAAGAAGAAAAGAAAGTTTCAGCCTGGTAACATGGTCAGTAGCAAACTTAATTGTGGTCCTGAAAGCCACATGGCTGACTATGAGTCATCAGAATCCTGATGAACTGGAGGGCCAGGGAAGGAGTTGCAGAGTGATGAGATCCTTTCAAGGGTAATTCTTTCTCTCATATGCACTCCCTTTTATGAATAAAACAAATAAGCTTAAAAAATGAGGGGGGGGGACCTAGAGGGAGGAAGTTGATGCCCCAGACACTGTTGTGACTCCAGCATTCATTATCTGCTTTTCTACTGTTGGCAAAGCCCTGTTTTGTTCAGTTCCCACACCTTATCCACAAAAAAATCAGAGGAATTTGACCTTATCCCCAGCTCTAAGGGGCAAATTGTACTTGCATAACTCAATTGTGACAATACTGTTGCCCTGACCAGGAATTCATTTAGATGTATGCATGTGGCACAGTAGGACACTGAGATGTGAGGGGAAGACTTGAAAAGGTTTCTTTATGTCTGTTGCAGATCAGGTTCCCTGAAGAACATATTCAGAGATGGTGATGAGTATGTAGGAGTATTAGGAAACAGTGCCCTTAGGATCAATCCAACAAGGCACTCTGAGGATGGTCTTTGAAGTTATTTAAAGTAAGAAGGCTTGACTTTCATGTGCTTGTTGTAAACAATATTTGGATATTGGCTGCTCCCAGTAAAGGAATATAAACCCAGAAGGCAGGTAGGCAGGTATCTCAGCAAAGGGCATTTTCAAAAATGGCAAACAGCTGCAGGTTCTGTATGGCAACACTCCCAGCAGCTGGGAGAATAAGTCTTCAATCATACAGACAAGATTAAGTCCCTCTTTTCCATTGATGTTATGTAGGGATACAATGCCTGGAATGTGATAGCCATTTCACAACCTGGCTGACACTGGAGCCACCACTCAGAGAAGGGGAGGAAAAACAGAACTGTAAGAGAAACAGAGCCCGAGCCCATATCCATGGTTCTTTAGTGTTTGCGTCTGTTGGATAGAGTTTTCTCTTATTTGTATCTCAAGCATCCTAGCCAAGGATAGGTGCTTCAGGAAACAGATAAGGCCTAGAAAACATACAGAGCATGGAAAAGAAGGCACAGATTCAAGAAATATTATAAAGGAAACATCAGTAAAAACCTAGCTCATGGCAGCATATGTGGTATGATAGTGACTTTTGTTTTGCAATGGCCAGATAAAGAGTGATAAAACCAATGTTCCAGCAAGTATTTAAAAAAATTTTTTAAAAGAGAGAGAGAGAGAGATCCCATGACAGGATCCAACCATACTGCAGATTCTCCTCCCCGCAGCCAGGATCACAGGCACTCTACCACACCCTGTGGGTTCAAGTCAATCTGAAATAGAATTGCAGGCCTCCCCTGTGGCTCTAGCTTCACATAACATCTTCCCACTCCTTATGCCATGGCAGTTATCCTCTGGCAAATACTTTAAGTGATTAATATAGTAGATGTGCATTTTGTAATAGCCCAGCATCCCTTTCAAAAGGTACTCAAATTTCTTTCTGAGGAACTACCTCTTTGTGAAAAATCTTGTGGTATGGGAATCCAAATAGGTCCTCCTCCAACTGTGAAAGTCTAAGGGTTTCAGGAAATAGAATACATCTGATTCTTTCTTACTTCCTCAGTACAGCATAAGACTGGCAACTTTACTTGGCCATTTGGACCATGAGTGTAGAACAAGCGACAGAAGAAATGACAAAATGGCTGGATTTTTTAAAGCCTCACCAATAGCACCCTGTTTCTATAGCACCTATTTCCCAGTTCTTGGCCCTTCCCTGCAAAGCTACCTCTTTTGCTTATTTCTAAATCATTTTCTTCTGTCTTCTTGTCAACATTGTCTCACTCCTGAAATTTTACTCACTTTTCACCAATATTCAGTCTCTATAAGGAAAGGAATCAAGGGGAAAAAGAAAGAAGTAAAACATGTAAGGGCACACAAGTGGAAAATTATCTGTTGATAATAACACTTTTAACTGGACTAATATACAGTGTATTCATGCTGGGAAAATTCATTTTATAAGCTATAATGATATATTCAATGGTTGAATGTATAAAATAAATAAAGAAAGAAACTATGGGGGAAAATAATCCAGTCTCTCTTTCTTTAATAATATAGCTCCAAAGCTTTAGTTAGGTATTTCGATTCCCGTCTCTGGATGATATTTCACTCTCCCTTGAAATTTGATGTGGTCATGAGACTAGGCTCTAGTTATTGGATATAAGAAGAAGTAATGTATGCTACTTCCAAGTTGTCACTCTATAATGGAAGTTGCATGTGCTATCTTGAGCCTTTCCCTTTAATCTTGGCTGGGAGATAATGAGAAATGGGCAACCATCTTGAACCATAAAATGGAAGCCCAAGAGTGGCTTTACTAGCCTTGGACTGGATGGTTCTGGACTGTGATCTGAGAGAGAAAACCTGACTCAACCATCGAATAGTGGGTCTCTGTTGTAGGATCTTGGCATGTATCCTGAGAAATATAACTTCCAATAAGTTTTTAATTTATGAATAAACAAATTTATCTGACATGCCTAATACATTAGTGTTACTAATATAAAACATTAATAAAATTAAAACATTTGTGGGTCTTTGTAGCTCAAATATTAGTGGCCATAAAATATTTAAACAGTTCTAAGAGAGGCTGCAGCAGACACTGGAATATTTATAGTGTAAGACAGGAAGAATCATGGTATTTGTGTTTCCATAAGACTGAGAAACCATTTTCATTTTGGATCCAATCTAGAAATTATTTTATCCTGCCAAAGCCTAACTTGGATAAATTCCTGTCCTTCACAAATATGGAGCAGAAGCCATAGAAGGAGAACACTTGAATTTCCACTGAACAGAGCCACAGCATAGAGAATGAGATTTTATTTCCAGAGTTGCACAATAAAAGCAATGGGATTTTTTTTTTTGCAGAGTGTTGGAAGAGATTAACAAGCCTAGTAATATAGTTGCTAGGACTCAGAACTTTAAAGTGATTTTTGAGCAATTACTCAGGTAGACATCATTTTCTATACATTTTTTAAAGGTTTTTTGCCATAGGGCATATGTACTTGCTGGAGAGAAACAGAGACAGTGAGAGGGAAAGTGAAAAATCACCCCCTGTGGGGTATGACCATGCCACAGTACATTCTCCTTTATTCTCATTCTGGGATTTTGGTCATACATGCACATGTGCCTGGTGTGATTTTCAAACTACCAGATCTGGGACTTGAACCACAGTTAGTGGGAGTCCAGCACCATAACCACTATGCCAGCTACTGGCCCTTCTATACATTGTTTAAAAGACTTCATGGTAAGATATTTGTTGACTGCCAAACATCTGTGTGCTTGTCTATATTTTCTAGCCTTCTTGCAATGCGGTGGAACCATATGGCTGGTTTAGGCTGTGAAATGTATCATTCTTAAGCATTTAAAAGTCAACATGCATAGTTAAAAGCCTCTCACACAGAAAACGCCAGGCCATTTGGACCATGAATTCTTTGGTGAATTCCACATAAAATTTAATGAAAAAATTATCTTAATTTTTATAAACTCTTAGAGAATATTGACAAAAAGGAGATATATTCCTACTCATTCCATGAGGCCAGTATCTAATAGCAAAGCTAGACAAAGACATTATAAGAAGGAAATCTACAGGCCAATTTCCCCCATGACCATAGTTGTACAACTTTTAAAAATTTTAATCAGTTGAATCAAACAATATATAATAGAAAAAGTATAATATGGTCATGCACTGCGTAATGACATGTTGAGCAACAATGGAGAGAATTATAATGGTGGCCACACAAGATTATAATGGAGCTGAAAATTTTCTATTGCCTAGTGACACCATAGCCATCATAATGTCATAGAGCAATGCACTACTCACATTTGTGATAATGCTGGTGTGAGTAAACCTTCTGTGCTAGCAGATATATAAAAGTATCACACATCCAATCATGTACAGTACATCATAATACTTGATAATGTATTTAACAAGTATGTTCCTGGTTTATATGTTTACTCTATTGTAGTTTTAATAATTGATTTAGAGTGAACTCCTACTTTTAAAAATAGTTTGCTGAGGACCAATAGATGGCATAATGGTTATGTTGCTGAACTCCCAGGTAGTTGACCACAGTTCGAGTCCCGGGAGTGGCAGCTTAAAACTCATGCTGGGCGTGTGTGTGTGTGTGTGTGTGTGTGCCCAAAATCCCGAAAGGAAAATGGAGGAGAAGGGATTGCCGCATGGCCATCTCCCCTGGGGGTGATTTCTTGCTTTCTGTCTCTGCCTCTCTGGTGAACACATACACCATATAGCAAAAATCTTTCTAAAAAATAATTTACTATGAAACAGTAATACTTCTACACATTTATATAAAAACAAATTATTTTTCATAAATTTATTGTAAACTAAGTGCACATTGTTTATAAAATCTAGAGTAGTGTACAGTAATGTTGTAGGCCTTCACATTTATTCACCACTCACTCACTGATTCATCCAGAGAGTTCCAGTCCTGCAACCTTCATTCCTGC
>NW_006159727.1:3017799-3027643 GCF_000334495.1 Tupaia belangeri chinensis | reverse complement strand
TAAGTGCCAAATGCAAGTATAACATTTTAAATGTTTTATACCATATAATTTTTGCTATTTTATTTATTTTAATTACATTTAATCACTGTACATCTTTAACATACAAAATGAATTTTCCTAGATGAATATACTGCATATTAGTCCAAAGATATTACTGAACACATTATAATCAACATATAATTTTCTGTTTTTGTGTTCATTAAATGTTTTGCTTTTATTTTCTCTTGATTCCCTCCCTCCTATCACTCATTACCCAACCTTCTCTCACACTGTCTTGTATCCACATTTGCTCTCCATGCTTTTATATTTTCTAATCTTTCAGTCTCTGCCACAAAGGGTAGACATTTGGTATTTATTAAAAGGGGACATACAATGTCTCTTTCAGAGTCTGGCTTGCTTTGCTTAGCAGTAAATCTTCCAGTATTTGTCCATTTTCTGTCAGATGTCAGGGTCTCATTGTTTTTTATGACTGAGTAGCATTCCATAGTGTATATGTGTCACACTTTTCCAATCATTCATCTGTTCATGGACATTTGGGTTGGTTCCATGTCTTAGCAATTGTGAATTATGCCACAACAAACATGGATGTGCAAGTATTTTTCCAACTGAGTATATTCCTTAGGGTAGAGAGTTAAGAGTGGAATTTCTGGATCATATGGTGGTTCTAGTTGTACGTTTTTGAGAAACCTCTTTATTGTTCTCCACAGTGGCTATACTAATTTACATTCCCACCAGTATAGGAGAGTTTCCTTTTCACTGCAGCCTAGCCAGCACTTACCATTCTTTATTTTTCAAATCTTAGGCATTCTGACTGGGGTTAGGTGGTATCTTGTTGTGGTTTTGATTTGCATCTCCCTTACAAGGGATGTTGAGCATTTTTTTTCATATGCTTTTTGGCTGTTTGTATATCTTCCTTGGAGAGTTGTCTGTTCAGTTCACTGTACCTTTAGATAAATTTTGATACACAAATACTTACCACTGTGTTACAATTGCCTACAGTATTCAGTACAATACTGTGCTGTAAAGGTTGGTAGCCTAGAAGCAATAGTCTATATCATATAGACTAAGTGTATAGTAATCTAGACCATCTAGGTTTGTGTAAGTATATTCTATGACATTCACACAGTGATAGTAATTACCTATTGATGCATTTCTCAAAAGTATTGTCATTGTTAAGTGGTACATGATTGTACATTATGACCAAGTGGAGCTTATCTTAGGAATACACACTATTTTTAACATTCAAAATGCAATGAATATAAGTTGCTATGAAGTTCAAAAAAAGAAAAACTATGTGATCATCTCAATAGATGCATAAAAAGCATTTGACAAAAGTCAACATCTGATCCTTGTAAAAAGTTTCAGTAAAGGAAGACTAGAGAAAAACCTTCTCAATTTGAAAAAAAGCATTTCAAAATAACCACAATTAATATCACACTTAATGTTGAAAGACAGATTATTTTCTCTTAAGATAAGGATGTCCACTCTTGCCACTTCTTTTTAAAATTATTTATTTAATTTTATTTATTATTATTTTAAATTTGCTTTAGGGCACATGAACTCATCAGAGAGAAAGACAGAGAGAGAGGAAGGGAGGGAAAATGAGAAAATAAGCTGCCAGTTTCAGGATTTGGATTGCAGTCGGCCATGTGAGAGTCCAACACCCCAAACACTACACCCCCTACCATACTAGAAGTTCCTACCACTGTAATTGGTAAAGAAAAGGAAATGAAATATATTCAGATTGGGATGAAAGAAATAAAACTGTCTATTAAAAGATGATAAGATTGTCCATGTTAAAAAAAAAGAATCTGAAAAAAGAAAAAAATTGTTAGATCTTATAAATGGGAATATTCTATACCATATACTATGTTAGCAATTGGAAACTGAAATTTAAGAAACAATATTATTTGTAATAGCATTAAAAATATAAAGAACTATCCTGTGGCCTAGTGGTCAAGGGAGCTGGATCCTACATGGCTACTCATGTTTTAAATTCTGGCTTGAACATGCCAGGCATGTGTGCATGCATGCCACAAATCCCAAATGAATGGAGAAATGGAGGATAAGGAATTACACTGTGGCTATGCCACATTAGGGGGTGCTTTCTCCCTCACCCCCTCCTCTGTCTCTCTGTCTTTCTCTGGTGAGCACATGCACCTTCTGGCAATTAAAAAAAAGAGAGAATAAAAATATGATAAATTTAGGGGTAAATTTGGAGAAATTTGTTTAAGATCTGTACACTAAAAACAATAAAATATTGTTGAGACTAATTAAAGTGCATGGATCAGGAGATTAAATATTCTTTTTTTTTTTTTGAAAAGGTTTCTGCATGCACTCACCAGAAAGACAGAGAGAGATAGAGAGACCGAAAGTGAGAAATCACCCCCCCCAGGGAGGATGGCCACACCACAATCCCTTCTCCTTCATTCTTCTCTCAGGATCTTTGGCACACACAAGTTTAATCCACCTGGTCTGGGACTCAAACAGTGGTGGACTACATGGGAGTCCAGCGACATAGCCATTACACTAACTGCTGGTCCCAGGAGATTCAATATTCTATAGATGTCAACACTCCCCAAACCAATCTATACATTCAACTCAATCCAAATAAAAATCCCAATAGGCTTTTTTTGGTGAAAATTAACAGAGTCTAAAATAAATATGGAAATGCAAAGTCTCTAGAGCAGTGAAAATATTTTGAGAAATAAAAACAAATTTGGTGAAATAGCAGTCTCCAAATTTACGATTTATTAGAAAGCTACACTAATGAAGGTAATGTGGTTTTGGCATAGAGACTGACAAATAGATCAATGAAACAGGATAGAAAGCCCAGAAATAGACCTACACATAGAATGACAAAGGCAAGGCAGTGAAGGAAAGACACATCTCAACAAATGATGCTATTAAGCATCTTATGCCAACAAAAAAAATAATGATCCATATCTAGAGGAAAACATATGAGCAAACCTTTGTCAACATGAGCTAGGTAAAGTTTTCTTATATATAAAATACCAAAATAATAATCCATAAAATAAAATAATAATATTAGGTATACATCAAAATGAAAAACATTTGCTCTTCAAAAGACAGTATTAGGAGAACTAAAAGACAAGCTGCAGATGGAGAGAAAATATTTACAAATCACATAAACACCATATGTAAAGACTTCTCAAAGCCAATCATAAGAAGATAAACAATACTCTAAAATTTGGAATAGATACTTCACCAAAATAAATATATGATGGTAAACAAACTCAGAAAAGATCCTTGACATCATTAGAGAAATTAAAATTAAAACTATAATGAGGGCCAACTCCATGGTGCAGTCTTAGTACACTGCTCAAGGCAAACCAGACCCTAGTTGGCGATTACAGCCTGCACCCCTGGTCTGTCTGAAACATGCTAGGCATGCACACAAGTGCCCCAAATGCTGCAGGATGGAGAAATGTTAGTTTAGTGGACCAAATGTAGACTTGGTCATCATGGCATGACCAAACCCTGTGAAGGTTGCTCATCTTCCTCTCTCTGTCTCTTACTCTCATGTGTGTACAAATCCATTTTCTGTGAATAAAAGAAAATATGTTTTTAAAAACAAATTATAGGGGCTAGCAAGTGGTGTGAGATCCATCCCCATGGTAAAGGCATCATCTGTTCAAGGAGGCTTCCCTTTGGCCAGGGTCAACAGTCTAGAAGATGAAGCAGCTATAAACCATTGGCCAGCACTCACAGTAGCTGGGAGATGTGTATATTTCCCTGGTGAAAAAGACCAAGGGTGGGGAAGGGGGCACCAGTAGCATCCACTGCAAAACAAATGGAAGCAAAGGAATATCTGGTGAACATAAACATGGACTGTGACAGAGATACTTACTGCTCGCTGAATATCCATTTGTTTTCCAACATTTCAAAGTCCCCTTTAGAGATAAATGGGATCATGTGGCTGAAGGTCTTGAAGAAGTAACAATTCTCATTTTCAAGTCAAAGCATTTAAGAGCCAGCCCTCTAGTCCCTCTCTTCCCCTGTGTCAGCGATTACAAAGCTCAAGTACTGAAATGTCAGCATCTCCATTGGACTGTGTTGCTAAGTGATCATGATGCAGAGCCACTCCCAACATCCACCTGTTGACCCATGTCAGACTTGTATCCTAAGCTAGAAATAAACCTTTGTTGTGTTAAGCCACTGTTTTGGAGGCCAATTCATTATTATATTTGGTTTTCCATTAGAGTTTGTTTAGGAAGAAGAACCGCTGCAAATGACATGGAATTTGGAATTTATGATAAGGATTAGACCTTATGCAGTTGTGGGAGCCAGTGAATAGCTGCATAGAAAGCTATTATCTCTACGTAAGTGATAAGGTCGATGCTACTGTAAGTAGCAGGAACAGTAGACAGAAATAAAAGTTTGACATGAAGTGGGAGAGAGCAAGGATAAACTAGAATCCCCAAAGACAAATTAGAAATCTCTTTTGCACCATGTCCGGTTTCAACGACACAGGTGACCTGCAGAAGTTGGCACTTTTGTCATGGCACTGCACATGCATCTGGGTCAGAACTTAAAGAAGCTGAAGAGGTCAGGGAGGAGCTGAAGAATCTGCGGGTCCAGTTGTTGTCCCATGTTAACGATGTAAGGCAGCATACAGGTAGCAGTATGCATACCTTGCAACCTTGCCTCGCAATTTACACTGACTTTCAGAGAATAGTAACCATTACTTCACTTTATCTTCTGAATTCTCAAGTGGCTTACCAAAAATAAGAACTATATAGGGAAGGAAATTCTGGGAAACATAGCTCTAGGTTAGCTAAGTTGACATTTGAAGCCTCCACAGATAGCCTAACTTCATACAGACCCCAGTAGAGATGACAATGTGACTCCCAGAAGCAGACTTATCAAAAGAACTTCAGTAACATAGCCAAGTAAGCCAAAATGGATAAATATAGAGATAATTCTCTTAACCAAACCTGGCTAAAGATATTCATCTATTCTTCATAGAAACAAAAAGGAAATAAAATAGTTACAGTACTGTGGAGAATTTAAAGTGTAGTGGTTAAGAGAACAGGTTTTGTAAAGTTGAAAAGTTGAAAATTTGATTACAATCTGTGAGATTTTTTTTTTTTTCTTTTGGAGAGCTATTTGCTATAGGGCACATGTGCTCGCCAGAAAGACAGAGAGAGACAGAGAGGCAGAAAGCGAGAAATCATTCCCCAGGGGGGATGGCCACGCCACAATCCCTTCTCCTCCATTCTCCTTTCGGGATTTTGGACAAACACGCACATGTGCCCGGCGTGAGTTTAAGCCACTGGGTCTGGGACTCAAACCGCGGTCAACTACATGGGAGTTCAGTGACATAGCCATTACAGTAACTGCTGGTCCCACAATATGTGTGTTCTTACACAAGTTACTTATCTTCTCTGTGACTACTTTCTACAACTGAAATGTGGATAAAATCCTTCTCATAGGGTTGTTTTGAGTACTAAATGAGTGATTAAAGAGAAAGCACTTCTAGTTGCAGGTAGTACATAAGTGCTTGTTAAATATTAATGTTATAATTATTGTATATAATAATGCTTTAATAATAAATTTATCATAAAAATATATACATGCATCATTTTCAGTAAATTTCTAGGTTGTCTTCATGAAGTTCTGGGTAAGGGACCAGCAGTTAGCATAATGGCTATGTCACTGGACTCCCACGTAGTTGACCGTGGTTCAAGTCCCGGACCCGGCGGCTTAAACTCACGCCGGGCGCGTGTGTGTGCATGCCCAAGATCCTGAGAGGAGAATGGAGGAGAAGGGATTGCGGTGTGGCCATCCCCCCCTGGGGGGTGATTTCTTGCTTTCTATTTCTCTGTCTCTCTCTGTCTTTCTGGTGAGCACACGTGCCCTATAGCAAAAACCTCTCCAAAACAAACAAACAAAAAAACAAACAAAAAACAAACAAACATGAAGTTCTGGGTAAAATTCTTTTCCATGTGTCATGGCAGGTAGCTACCTAGAATGGGCTCCAGTTCTGATGGTTCAGACAAGATTTTGGTGTCTGGAATGGATACTTTATAGTCTCTCTTGCTGAATACTTCCCATTCAATAAACCATTGACTATAATATATACCTCCTTAATATAAATTGTCCCTTTTATATATTTTTGTGTGTATGTGTCATTAACACAGTACTTCTGAACCCCCCATGAAATATTCACATTCTATGAAATAGAAAGCAAAAATTGTCCACTTAAAAAAACAAACCAAAACAAAACTCTCCTAGAGCTGCCCTGTGTGTTCAGTGATATTAGGATGATCCTAGACTTCTCATGACTTTGTGAAGCTGTCATACCATTTGTAGACTGGGTAAATAAAGCCAAGGTATGCAACCAAGTATAATTGTGGTTTAGCAGACTCGATTGAGGATCCAGTGATAATTTTTACTGGAATACAGCTGTGTGTACATGTGTGCACATGCACCCATGTGTGTTTGCATGCATAGTTGAGGCTATTATTAAATCTGAGTTTGTAGTTAATAGGTTTTTACAACTAATTTGATTGACTGTTACTTTAAAACATTCAGTTCCATTTTGGGGTTAGGCCTGGTGATTCATGATTGGCCAATACCAAACTCATTAAGGAAGTTTATAATAGAACCACCTCCTCTTTATAAACTAGATATGGCTGTGTCTTTCCAATATCTCTTATCAAAAAGAAAAGATGTGGGAACCAGCAGTTAGCGTAATGGCTATGTCGCTGGACTCCCACGTAGTCGACTGTGGTTCGTGTCCCGGACCCGGTGGCTTAAAACTCACGCCGGGCACGTGTGCGTGTGTGCCTAAGATCCTGAGAGGAGAATGGAGGAGAAGGGATTGCGGCGTGACCATCCCCCTGGGGGGTGATTTCTCACTTTCTGTCTCTATGTCTCTCTCTGTCTGTCTGGCGAGCGCACGCGCCCTACAGTGAAAATCTCTCCAAAAAAAAAAGAAAAGATGTCTTCTATGACAAAAAATTGTAGAGTTGCATCTATTGAGCCTTGCGTCTGGGTTCTTTACAAGGTCTCTAGGGTAGTGGGTGGAGCCCTTCTGTAGTACCTCATGGTCATAAGTTATTCTAGTCATGGTTCACCAAAGGGTTGAATCAGTCCCTTTGTCTCTAGTGGGGCCTATGTGGGAAAAAGTCACTCAAGTTCTCCTTTCTTTCTCACCATGCTTCATCTTAAACAGATCAATATAGATTTTTTAAAATTGAAGTATCAATATATCAAAGGCTTCTGTTTAATACTAGAACATTGGCTCTGTGCTGCAGTGATAATTTGCTGTTCAAGAGAAACCAAATCCTACATGGCAACCGTGATTTGAATCCTTAGCCTGGGCAGCCTGAAATATGCCAGGTCAATCTCTCTCTTCCCCTCTTCTTCTCTCCCTCTCTCCATCCCTCCCTGTCTCTTTCTCTCATATGCCTATGTACTCTATCATTGCTGGGACCTCTCAGTGGGATCTCTCAGCAGAATGCACTTTTCTGAGTGGAGAAAAATAAACACACAAAGACATGTAAGTAAAACAAAGTGAAGATCCGGTAGGTTGGACTTCTCTGATGAAAAGCTGAGACCCTGAATCAGCCTCAGGTTTATTCTTTTAAAGGGCAGAAAATGGAGGAAAAGGAAAAGGAATGCAAAGCCAGTTGTTTTGGTATGTTAATCATCTGACCATGTGAAAAGGACTGGTGCCATGTAATTGCTGTGATTTTTGGGGGGCAAAATCTGATAAACACATGTGGCTTTTTTTTTTTTTTTTTGGAGAGGTTTTCGCTATAGGGCATGTGCGCTCGCCAGACAGACAGAGTGAGACATAGAGACAGAAAGCGAGAAATCACCCCCCGGGGGGATGGCCATGCTGCAATCCCTTCTCCTCCATTCTCCTCTCGGGATCTTGGGCATGCACGCACACGCGCCCGGAGTGAGTTTTAAGCCACCGGGTCCGGGACGTGAACCGCGGTCGACTACATGGGAGTCCAGTGACATAGCCACTAAACTAACTGCTGGTCCCCACATGTGGCTTTTTTTAGTTTGATACTGCCTTGAGGTATTGACAACAATAGGCAGCATTTTTCGTGTGCAAATGCTTTCATAGCTATGCACATGAAGCTCAGAGAAGTGCATTTTGGCATGCATCTAAAGGTAACCATGTTTGCTCAGATTGGTCGCTCTCCACATATGAACATAGAAAAAATGTTAGTAATAGAACTGATTTTCAGCTAGGCACATTGCTTTCAAGAATAAAGAACTATATTTTCTTCCATTGATGTAGAAATGTGATCAAGTTCTGGCCAATGAAATCTGATGAAAGTGCTGTATACAACTTTTGGGAAAGCTGTTTAAAGGAACTGACTCTTTTGGGGTGGGAAGTGCTTTAAATATATTCCCTATCTAGAACACAAATATAATGGCTGGAACTCCAGCATCCATGTTGAGACAAGTGATGAGCTTAAGGACAAACAAAACAAAACAAAAACACATGGTGACAATAGCTGAGCAAAACATTAGGATTCCTTAAGACTTTGGAAGTTGTCCTACCATTTGTAGACTGTATACTTGCAATTTTGTCTTACTCAAAATAATAAACCATTGTGGTTTTAGCCATTGTATTCAGGTCTCTATTACTAGTAACTGAATGCAATTCCTGATACAATCCAAAAGTCCTAGAAAGTTATTAGGAACATGTTCCTTTACATCTGGCTTAGGCCTCTATGAATTCTCCTACAGTGTCAAATCCAGCTTCTCCCACTCCCAGGTTGGTGATTATTGCCCAAATTCAAATGGTCATTGAATTCTCCCCATACAATTGTCTCATTGCTTTCCGCAAGAGGAATTTCATCCTGGGTTCCTTCAAGCATTAAGCAGTATCTTTGATTTCAGCCAGTAGACCTGAACAAAAAACAGATGCTGGTTCCAGTGCAATCTCAATTTGACAAATAAAGATGGTTCATGATCATCCATTTCTAGTTTAGACAAGTGAAGACTGCAAAGTTGATAGCCCATTTAACTATGCAACCAACTGTGTCAACTTAGGTGCTCTGGAAAGCAGATGACAATATGGAGTTAGATGTACAAGAGATTTATTAGGGGTAATACCTACGAAGGATAAAAAAGAGAAGATGAACACTCATAGATTTTTTTTTTCAGATATAAGTGTTTGACTTGGTTTATAATAGATGGGGAAACTTAGCTTTACTTTCTCTTCAAGGCTGAGGTCCTGGTTTGAGACAAATGGTGACTATAGCCAGATAATTAATAGAGAGATTCTGGAAATCAGAGTACCAAAGAAATGCTGAGATAAAGTCTCCATATTTCCCTGGTGAACGTTCAACTTAAACACACGGGAAAGACTCAGAAAATTCTGGGGAAAAGTGAAATCCAAGGGAAATATGAGAACAAGCTGCAAATTTGAATGTATTCCTTAGCCACACATGACTTAATCAGCAGAGGGTAGAAAACTTATTGTGCTCAAACTGTGTCAACACAATCTCAGCCAAATTAATTGGCTGACCACTAAGCTATTCAGACATGGGCCATGTTTAAGAAGTTGGGCTGAGATGTAAAAATACTAATTAAAAATCTGAGCATAGACATCAGAGGCTGCATACTGGGAGTGAGGTGGGATGGCAAGAGTTGGAGATGAGTGAAGATGGATTCTTCAGTTTTAAGTTTAGACAAATTATTAAACATCAAATGAAATGATCAAACAACAAAAAAATAAATAAAATAAAATAATCAAGAATTATTACAAGGGACCAGCAGTTAGTGTAATGGCTACATCATTGAACTCCCATGTAGTTGACCGTGGTTCGGGTTCTGGACCCGGTGGCTT
>NW_006159727.1:3015835-3017742 GCF_000334495.1 Tupaia belangeri chinensis | reverse complement strand
GCCACCCCTCCCTGGGGGTTGATTTCTCGCTTTCTGTCTCTATCTCTCTCTGTCTTTCTGTCGAGTGCATGCACCCTATAGCCAAAACCTCTCTCAAAAAAAAAAAGACTTATTACAATATACCCTAGAAAATATTATCTGAAATTGCAAATACACTGGAAAATGTAATCCAAACTCGGGGGAAAAAGTAAATAGAAATTGACTGAGTGGACCCAGACATTGAATTGAGCAGAATATATCTTTGAAGTAGGTCTTATAAATTCAATAAAATAATTAAAGGAAAGTATGTTTGAAAAATTAAAATAAGATAATAATGAGTTAAAAAATAAGGAATTTCTTTTTTTGTAATTTCCACAGGACATGTGTGTGTTCCATTTCCCTATCCTATTAGGACTTGAGACAGGCATGCACACATGCTCCACATGTTTTTCAAGCCACAATGTCCAGGATTCCAACCACAGCTAGCCATGTAGGATCTGGCTCCTTAACCCCTAGGCCATAGCTGGCCAGGGAATCATAATAGAGAAAAAAAAAAAGAACTAAGTTAAAATTCTAGATTTGAAAAGTACAATGATCGAAGTGAACATCTTAGTAAAGTTGTTTAAAATATCAGTTTGGTCAATTTCTTGAGTTCTATTTTTTTTGGTGTGTGGCACCTGTAAAGAGTAAATTAGTCAATAAATGACATGGTTTTTTTCCTACTCAAACACTGACTTTCTAAAAGGCACAGAAAATAATTATTTTCAAATATTATTTTTTTCCTGGAAAGTTTCGAGGTGGTTAATAACTAATGGCTAAAACATAAAAATAATTTGCCAACTCTGTTGAGCCTTACACAAATAAAAATCAACTCTTCCTGCAGTTGTTTTAGGTAGTTCAGATATTTATACTAAGATTATCATTGATAAAATCATTTAGATATCCCAGTTATGGGATCTGTTGAAGGCAACCATGAATTTATACTCCTGCACCAAGACCTGCAAATCATGCCCAGTGAGGTGGACTGACCCTAGTTCTTATACCTGTGCCCAGGCTCATGAGATATCTGGCCCATAGGGTGCCAAGTTCATGGGGTACCAAGCCCACATTGGGATATGGATGAAGGGAAAGATAAATGAGAATGGTAGGAGTACCGTGGCGAAGGCAACAAATGTCTGGTGGTGATCCATATACAGCTCTGTGTTGTGATACATTTTCTGAAGTTTCCTATACATAGGAAGAACATCTCAAAAGAGATATTTCAACACCTGCAGAATGTAGTGAACTGTGGCAAAAATGCTATGGAAGATTTTTGTGGGGGAGAACTATGTTCATTGTGGGGAAGGTATGCAGCTGCCTTTGGAGTCTGTGAAAGAGCTTTGTTGAAATATACAGTCTGAAAGTCCAGAGTCTCACTGTGAAGAGGACCTGGCCATTTCTCAGTGGTTATTCCATATGCCTTCCCAACTTAACCAAACTTCAGATTCACTACTTGGCAAAGCACCTTCTGATTCTATTTAGAGATTAAATAGATATTCCTTTCTCAAGTGATGTTATGCATGAGATAAAGCATAACATGTGACCTTACTGCATGCATCAGCACCTTAAGGTGGCAACTGGGAAGCTGAAGTAGACTCAGCAACTAAGAATGAATTTTGCCTTGATGAGTTTCCTACAGGACAACATGAAGAGTTTTGAAGATATGGCTGCAAAGACACTCAGAGCCCAGTAGCTGACATGAGTTATCTTGCTCACCAGATGAAGCCATTCTTCTTAACCTAATGGCCTGGTGACTGAGTCCCACTGCACAAGGGCTGTGATTTGAGAGCTGGTGCATGTCATCACATGGACGCTGCTTAGTGGCTTGGACAAGGATCAGGCCCCCCTGAAACTCTAGGTCTGAGATTTGGGGCTCATGTGTCTGCAAA
>NW_006159727.1:3015549-3015809 GCF_000334495.1 Tupaia belangeri chinensis | reverse complement strand
AGAAACAGCCTACAGAGCTCAGAGTTAACAAAATACTGTCATCTGTTCAAAATTCTCCAGGTGCAGATGATGGACCTGCCAGACATCAGAGGCTTCTACTCTCTACAAAACTATCTTGAACTACCTGGAGGAGTTTCCTGAGGAGAGAAAAACATTACAAATTGATGGATCTTATGATGAAGCATTTTACCAGGAGCTGCTTGATTTTTCCACAGAGGATTGACAGGCCAGTGGCCTTCGTGTTTAAGGAAGGTTCAGCA
>NW_006159727.1:2977313-3015530 GCF_000334495.1 Tupaia belangeri chinensis | reverse complement strand
GTTCAGCAGTACCAAGTCACCATGACTACCAAGGACAACTCCATCATGATAGTGTTGCAAACTCTAATCAAAGGCCTGTGTCCCAGAACCAGCAGATGGCGCAGCAGTTACACTGCTGGACTCCCACATAGTTGACCATGGTTAAAAGTTCCAGGCCCAGAGGCTTACAATTCATGCCAGATGTGTGTTCATGTGTGCCCAAGATCCCCAGAAGAGAATGGAGGAGAAGGGATTGTGGTGTGGCCATCTCCCCTAGGGGGTGATTTCTCGCTTTCTGTCTCTGTATCTCCTGTGAATACCTGCACCCTATGGCAAAAAACTCTCTAAAAAAACAAAACAAAACAAAACAAACAAACAAACAAAAAATATATAATAAAAAAGGTCTGTGTCCCTTCATCAAGGTCCAAGTTCACCTTCTCCTTGTGAATCAGATCTTGACTTCAGGCCCTACAGGAGCATCCCTCATCAATAGAATGAGTATGGTGAGTTAGTCAGCTATTATTCAGAGACTATACATGCCAAAGACAATGAGGTGATGTAGACTCATTTCAAGTAAAGTGAAGATTGTGCCTTTTTTCTCCATAAGATCTAACTTTTTTTTTTTTTAAGAAAGATTTTTGTGTGTGCACTTGCCAGAGAAAGAGACACAGGCAGAGAGAAAAGAAGAAACCACCCTGCCAGTGGGGATGGCCATGCCACAATCCCCTCTTCTCCGAGAATGGGCATGCACACACACACACACACACACACACACACACACACACAGCATAAGACTCAAACTGCCAGGTCAAGGACTCAAACTATAGTTGGCCATGTGGGAGTCCAGTGATGTAACCATTATACCATCTGCTGGTCTCAAGGCCTAATGCTTTATTCTGCAGTGTCTTTGAGACTGGAACATAGAATGTGAAGGTTGAACGATACAGCTATTTTCTGTTGTGTTGAATGACTTGGTTATGAGTGCTTTTGCTTTAAACCCCTGTTGAAATGGGATTGCCTCTTGGACACATGGAATTGAAGAGCACTAGAAGCATTTTCCATGACAAGGAATGTAGGATATGAATGCTGTGTCCTAGGACTCTGTTCCTGTTCCTAAGATAGAAGTGTCCCTTAGGCCCTGTGAAGACATTCTGGGTAGTTCTTCCCAACGAGGGCTCATGTCTAATTCTCTAATGCAAAAGTCCTTTTATAATACGCAAAATTTGGATCTCTTACTAACAGACTGCTAAACATAGAAAACTTGAATTGTCCTGCACATCTTATAGCTTGGACTTTTAAGAAAACATGGATTCTACTGGAACTTTCCTCACCTAAGTTACTTACTCAGTTTTTCAATGCAAACCACACATTAAACCAAGTTTCAAGTGGCTTCCTCCTGCACAGTGTGCTCACATGGTGAGTGTAGATGCTCATTCCGAGAAGTCTAGAATAAGGATCACTAGGGAGGTGAAGGTACTGAAGACCACAGTTCTGTGCAAGGTCAGCAGAGAATGCAAGACTCTGGTCAGGATGGACACCACTCTTGATTTTTATAAAACATTATTTTATAAAACTTTTTTTTTTCATTTGAAACTGTTTTTATAGAAGTTGAAAGCAGAGCTATAACTCTCTGAGTTGCTATGGCCTGCCCTGGGTGAGTGTGTTTCTGACAGACAGCTCAGTGTTTTCCTGGCAGTCTGGTTTTTGTGAGTGGTCAAGGAACAAGTTTTCTCTTCTTCTGAAATCGCATTTCTTCCTCAGGTTTGCCTTAAGAAGAGTCTGGTTTGTGAGGCCCAAGGCTTTGCCTGTCCTACCGAAGTTGTCCAAGGCCCTGCTACAGGAAAATGAATGACTCCTAGTAGGCACTGAAAGGGCTTTTGTTGCTATGAACTGTTTGGGGAATCTTGGCCTCAGTTTTTCATTCTACGATAGGCTGTACAGACTGATTTTTTTTTTTTAGAGGTTTTTGCTATAGGGCACGTGCACTTGCCAGAAAGACAGAGAGACAGAAAGTGAGAAATCACTCCCCAGGGGGATGGCCACGCCACAATCCCTTCTCCTTCAGTCTCCTCTCAGGATCTTGGGCATGCACGCACATGCGCCCAGTGTGAGTTTAAGCCACTGGGTCCGGGACTTGAGCCACAGTCGACTACATGGGAGTCCAGTGACATAGCCATTATGTCAACTGCTGGCTCCCTGACTTATTTTTTTTAGAAGTTTATTTCTTCCATGAGCAAGAGAGAGAGATAAGAGAGAGAGGGAGAGAGATCCTCAACAAGGTTCCAATGGAGCATTCTGCCCCAATCTCAGCCAGCCCCAGAAAATGGGCCTGCCATACTCTAGGAGGTCTCCAAACTTGAACTGATATCTTTCCCATGTGGGTCACAGAGCTTCAAGTTTTATAGTCATCCCCATCACTGTCAGCCCTCCAGGTTGTTTATTGATATCATTTTGAGGAACTGATGGTTTGTTGTAACATATAGTATTTGCAAAACCATGGAATAGTATGAAAATGGTCTATGAAAAATAAGGAAATACTCTATCAATTGGAATTTATTTTTATTAACAGAAGTCACATGTCCTTGCCTGAGAGAAAGAGAGGAAGAGAGAAAAAGGACCCCCCCCCCCAGTGGTATGTGATCATGCCAAAATACTTTTTCTTCCTTTCTTCTAACCTGTCAGGGTTCTGGGCACCCATGCATATACACCAAGCAGCTTAGGGCCAGATTTGAACTGGGGTCGGCCATTTGAGAATCTGTTTCTTATGCATATTGCTTAACTGAGGAACTACAGGGCTCACCCTGATTATAATTTTTGTGATTAGTGTTGTGATAACTTGAAAATAGCAGTTGCTTGAATCAAGCCAAATATCCTAGAATTTACTTAATTTTGCCTTACGATCTACTTCTGATTGTATTCCGCACACACAGTTGGGTTTGGACACGTCTGCAGCTTTCTTGTGATTTCAAATGACATCATTTCTCCTACATACATCTGGTGTGTACTGCAAGGGGGGCTCTGGAGAGTCCACCTAAGTAACAAGCATGGAGCTTGAGTCCTCATGGACAAGGTGCAGGTCCTGCAGAGTGAGGAGGGAAGTGCCTTTCAGTGTTGTTTTGACCCAAGACAGTTCATTGTTGCTGGTCTAGGGCTGGGGCTGCCTCATTTGGGAGGATTTGCCTTGTGCTTTGAGGACCCTGGGTCCTGGGTAGGAGTGTACAGTGAGCATGCCTGTGCTGGAGACACTCTGGAATCCCAGTTTCTCAAGAAGGTGGAATGGGCTGGGCTGCTTGGGTTAGCCTGGGCTGTGAGAAATTACTGCCTCATATGGGGTCCAGTCCTGGCTGCACTGGACAGGATGAAAACCAGCAGCCTCTGTTTGGGGAAGAGAAATTAGTTGAGGTTCACTATTCAAGATGGTCTTGGCCCCTGTCAGCCCTGGGCTTGGAGATACCCCTCAGGCCAGCAGATGCTGCTGCTATGGCTGTGTCTTGGCCCAGCTTTGATCCTGTGCTCAGACTCGGCAATGGCCTAGGCTGGTGTGAAACAATACATATGCCTACACTGATCCTAACATCATGATGAGCGTCTATGGGTGACTGAGGTGTTCACAGTCTTTACAGCACTTTGGGACTATCAATGCAGCACTTACATTGTGTGTGGGTCTTTTTTTTTTTTTTAATAAAAATAAATAATTCTGCCAAACTTCACATGTGCTTGCTGGGGAGAGACAGAGAGAGAGAGGGAGAGAAACACCCTCATGAGGGTGGTTATTCCACAATGCTTTCTCCATTTCCCTCCTTTGGAGATGTTGGACACACAGGTACATGTCCCAGTGTGTTTCTCAAACTGGATCTGGAACTCGAACTGTGCAGTCGGCCATGTGGGATCCAGCCACCTTAACCACTATGCCACTGGCTGGCCTGTATGTGGTATTTTATATTTTATTTTTGTTTTGTCATAGTGGACATGAGCTCGCTGGAGAAAGATGGAGACAGAAAGAGGGAAAGTGAAAAATCACACCCTCATAGAGGATGGCCACACCGCAATCTCTTCCCCTCTGTCTCCTCTTGGAATTTTGGACATGTATGCACGTGTGCCCAGCATGATCTTCAAGCCATCAGGCCTGGGACTCGAACCATAGTCAGCCATGTGAGAGTCTAGTGCCCCAAACACTGCAACATCTGCTGGCCCCATGTGTGGGTCTTTAATGAAGGACCCCATTTCCTTTGTGCCAAAGCCTTATGTGAAGGAAATGATGCTGTCTGAATGGCTGTTTTTGTTTGTTCTGCTAATAACTCCACTTTCTTTTTAAAACCAAGAAGAGTGTTAAGATTTGCTCAGGGTTACTGCAAATGCCTCACAGTGCTACTTTGAAGAACAGGTGTAGATGAGGAGAGTGGTCAGGGCTTCCCTGAGCCATCCAGGTATGTTTTAAGAAAGGAGACTCAGCCACTGCCTCTGAGAGCTCCCTGGTGGCAGGAATCAGGAATTGGACTGTAAGGGGCTCTCTCTTCCTACCACTTAAGGGTAGGGGTGGGTGGGGGCACAACCCCTCCTGCACATGCAAAGATGAACAATAGCGCTTGGTACATTTTCTCAAATGTTAGATTTATTTTAAAAACAAAATAAAACACTATACATATCACTTTTATGTTTGGTGTTTTGTACTAAAATCACCATATTCCTGGAAACAGCAGTTAGCGTAATGGCTATGTTGCTGGACTCCCATGTAGTCGACCGCGGTTTGAGTCCCAGACCTGGTGGCTTAAACTAACGCCAGGCGCGTGTGTGTGCGTGCCCAAAATCCCGAGAGGAGAATGGAGGAGAAGGGGCTGCGGCGTGACCATCCACCCTGGGGGGTGATTTCTCACTTTCTGTCTCTCTGTCTCCCTCTGTCTTCCCGGCGAGCGCTCGCACCCTGTAGCGACAACCTCTCAACAACAACAACAAAAAAATCCTTTTTCTTGCCACGAGTTTATATACCATGAGCTATATATAACTTGAAAGACAGGTTATTTTAAGGGTGTGATTTCTAAGTGGAAAATAGCAAAGGCTCATATGCAATAAAATCACATGCTTCTCTAAAAAATCATTTATATTATTTTCCAATATTTGCCTATGGCAGGCAGTTGCTTTAAGAAAAATGTACTGTGCTTGAAATACAAAAAACAAAAACAAAAACAAAAACAAATTACTTCAGAATTTTCAGCTATGCACAAACTCAAATTGTTCAGAGAGGGTTCATGTTTCTCTGTGCTTTTTGGTTTTCCATTTTTTTTCGCCTTGGCTAATTCAGTCCCTCTGAGGCCTCTTTTTAAAATTTTATTTATTATTATTTTCATTCTTTTTTCAGTTTGCTATAGGGCAGGGGTGTGTGTGTGTGTGTGTGTGTGTGTGTGAGAGAGAGAGAGAGAGAGAGAGAAAGCAAATCATCAGGTCTGGGACTCAAAATGTGATCAGCCACATGGAGTCCAGTGCCCTAACCACCATGCACACAGCCTGCTGGCCCTCCTGAGGCCTTTTTAATGTCCCCAATACTTTACTGAATGTCTCATTTCTTCCAATCCCTGATTTTCTCATTTGTGTTTATTCCCCATAGTATTAGATACTAATACTGAAGAATATGCTCTGCTAGGCTTAATTTTGAGAAGGACAAATCTTTATCATGGGGGAATTTTAGGGAACAAATGACAGACATGATAACCATATACCTACCTGCTGCTTAGGTGACCTCAGTGCTATCAGTATACACATGTATTGTTTTATTCCTTTTTTTTTTATTGCTTCACCCACACATTGAGTACTGTCTTTTATATTTCAATCCTCAATGAAAGTAACCTTTATTGTTTTAACAAACAAGAAATCCTGTCACTGCATACCCACGGTATAGTTTTGACACCCTAAGCTGAAGACTGGGTTGTGGTGTTTTAGAGCGTTTTCTCTTCTGACTCCTGAAATCATTTTTTGGATATATTTGTGGTAGAGTCAGCCCTCTAGTAACGATTGTGAAAAATGATCAAAATACCACCTAATTATGTTATTCTACCCAGGTTATCAGGAAGGAGGAGGCGTAAAACCCCGAGTGAGTAATCTGATCTTGGAAGTAAAACTTGTTTTCAAATCAAAGCGATGCAGTCTGTTATAGATATAGGGAATGACAGAGTGTATTGATGATTACATTTGCTTGACATTTAGGCTTATCTAAGAAAATGGGAATAAATCTCGTCTCAGATTGAAGACATTTTCCATTATTGTTTCCTCCTCTTCCATCCCTTCCCACACATATAAATGCTGCCACAGCACTACCACGCAAGCCAAAGAATCCTTTCTAGCACTTATGTGGAGAGTAAAAAATGGGATCAAGGATATTCCATGTGTGCCTTCTCCTTGAAGCATCTCTGTGATGTCCATCCCACTGACTACGCTCAATTTATTGTACATACTAAGACATATGGTATACATTGTATGTTTAGGAATAATATTTTTACATACTGTAATAATGAATATGTAATGAGTGGCTTCTTTTCAAGGCCATAGTTCTATTAGTGTGGGAGGTTGGAAGGGAGGAAACACATCTGTTTGGATCTTCACTTTATTCTCTGGAGAAGAACAAGGGCTGACAAACCAAACTTAGAAGGTAAAATCACCACTAGGGTACAAGGGAAATGATCAAGGGTGATGTTAGGAGCTCCTTGTGATCAGAAGCAAGAATGCAGTGGAGGCCTCCAAAGTTCAAAAGATTTCTAGGAGTTTTAACTATAGTACCAGATCTTGAACGTACAGGAAGATCAGATCCTGGATTCCTAGAAGTGCAGGAGATTTTACTCAGAGAAGAAGAGAAAGCACCAGAGTCCTGCCAAGCTGTATCATCTCATCTGAAGTTAGAGTGTTTTCAATGTTGGCAAAAGTGAATTTGGAAATCAGTTAAGCTCTTTCAAATATTTTCTAATATTCTTAGGACCACACAGCACCCATTTTGAATATAAGTTGACAATTATTTTGAGGTTTTAGCTATAAGGTGTGTGCACTCGCCAGACAGAGAGAGACATAGAGACAGAAAGCGAGAAATCACCCCTCAGGGGAGATGGTCACGCCGCAATCCCTTCTCCACCATTCTCCTCTTGGGATCTTGGGCACGCACGCACACGCGCCCGGCGTGAGTTCTAAGCCACCGGGTCCGGGACACGAACCGTGGTCGACTATGTGGGAATCCAGCGACATAGCCATTACGCTAACTGCTGGTTCCCAGTTGACCTTTCTCATACCAGAAGTAGGACTCAGTCATCCTTGATAGTTTCCAGTTTTTTGCCTGCTCCCAGTTCCTCAGTGCAGTCGATCCAGATATCTGCCTTGTACAACCACCTCCTGATGACCGCCTGCCTTGAGACAGCTAGATCAAACCCACTTGACTCATCTCACTGATCCCCACACCCTGCATGGGCTCTGCAGATATGCCACAGTGGCCATCTGTTAGTCACAGAGTGCCTTGCTGGAACTTGTGCCTGCTTGCATTAAATTCACCAATTATTATAGAACTCCCTGTGGAAAACCTGCTTGGGTAATGTCCTGGAACCCAAAAAAGACTTTCCCCCTTAGGTCTCTCACTGACTCCCCACTTACTGGTTGAACACACATGTCCCACATGGCTTCCCTTTTCCTTTTGGCTCTGCAAACTATGTTGTCTTCTCCTCTCTGAGATCTGTAAGTAATGCACTGCTTCTGATATTCTATGAATTTTGATGAGCTGCCTTCTCTGTGTCTCATGTGACCGATACACCAAAATTGAACTTTGGGGGTGACAGCTCTCTTAGAGAGCAGCTCTTGGTAGAAATTGACTGGATATAGGCCAGGCAAGAGCCACAATAGCATCTGCATCTCAGTTTTTTCTGTGAGACAGAGACACCTGGTATGTTGGACACTTAAGTATTAGGCCATCTGCCAGAGCAAAGAAGTATCCCATGAAAATCATACTGTAAACATCCACAATCATCTCCCCTGGAGCCCTGTCAAGGTTAGAATATATAGTTCTTCTTTCTTAAACTACATTGGCCTGAGAAAGCCTCTGTACTTCTGCTTTAGTTTCTGTAGCAAATTGTGACCTCAATTGGAAAACTACTTTCTTACCGAGTTGCTAAGTTACAACCAATCACAGTAGGCACACTTCAATCACAGAAAGCTTACCCTTTAACCTGTGTTAATGCAGGCAAGCATCAAACTGTAAGCAGTCCAATTATTTCTCTACCTCATTCCCTCATTTCTGTTTCTGTGTGTCACTTTCCTGTTCCTGTATATATCACCTTCCTTTTCTGGAATATAAATGTACTCAACTATGAGGCTACCCAGAGTCCCTTAGAAATCATTCCAGAGTCTCAGAGTTGAATCTTGTGTTTTTTTTTTTTAATTTTTTTTATCAACTAAACACTAAATTGTCTGAAGTTTTTCTTTTAATATCTCCAAAGAACACAAGATCAAATTAGAGGAAAATCACACAATACAGCTATGCTTTGGAAACTTGACTGTTTTATGTTGTTTATATCATATTTAATTAATTAATTAATTTAATATTAGAGGTTTTTGTCTTAGGGCATATGTGCTCACTGGAGACAGAGACAAACAGAGACAGTGAGAGGGAAAGTGAGAAATCATCCCCCCCCCAGGGAAAATGGCCATGCCACAATTTCTTCTCCCCTACTCTCCTCCTGGGATCTTGGGCATGCATGCACAAGCACCCTGCATGCGTTTCAAGTCACTGGGTTTGGTACTCAGACTGCAGTCAGACATGTGGTAGTCCAGCGAAGTAACTGCTACACCAGTTTGAATCATACTGGCCCTGTTTGAATCATATTTTAGAAATTAGTTTTAAATTAAAAAAATGATGAAATAAGTATTCCATACTCTCTCATTCAGTTCTTGGCAAAAGCACATGAATTTGCTCTGCATTGGCACATGGAATAAGTATATTCAATTGTGGCAGTTCTCTTCTTTTTCTAGGCACACAGCCTAGATTTCTACAATTTCTCTTGCCGGAAGTTGGGTCTATGTCACTGAATGAAAATGGAATGCGAGCAGAAGTGCTATGTGCCACTTTCAGGCTTAGAGAATGCTAAGGTTCAAAGAGAATGCCAAAGCCACCAGATGATAGAAGCTGAAGTCCCTGAGTGGTTGTGTGGAGCAAGGTCATCCACTCATCCTTGGTGGATTATGACGTGAACCTGAAATAAGCATTTTTCATGCTCAACAAATGATATTTTCAGTGTCTTTGTTACAGTGATTCAACTACCCAGACTGATACAACCAGTGTGTTTCAGAGAAAATAACCTACACATTTCTGCTAATTATTACTAGAAGCTTGCTTGTGAGTAATACTATTCTTAAATTCAGATAAGTTATTTTCCACTCTGTGTTTTATCAGAATTATGTAGGAGACTACTTTATAGGACATATGGCCAAAAAGACTAGTTTTAACCCTAGCAAATTTGAATTAGGTGAAACATTGGCAATTATATTTATAAGCTTTTTGTATTTTATAGGCCTGGCTAAGAACCATTACTCTTGAGATAACTCATATTTCATCTGCAGATCAAGTTTGTTTGTTAGACCACATTATTTTGGGTCTACATAATTCGTTTTCCTAAATTGGGTTATCTTAAAGTCTATTTTAATTGTATTTTAAAAAATTAACATGAAATAAAGTTAACCTTTTTGGGTATATAGTTCTACAGTTCTATGAATTTTACACATTTATAGTTTTATGTACCACCACCAAAATCAGGACACAGAACAGTTCTATCACTCCAAAGTACTGCCTCATACTGTCCCTGTGAAGTTACGCCAACTTCCCACTCTTAACCTCTTGTAACTTGTTTCCCATTAGTTTTGTATTTTCCAGAATGTCATGAAAATGGAATCATATAGTAGGTAATCTATTGAGACTGGTTTCTTTCACTTAACATAATGTTTTCAAGATTCATTCAAGTTACACATATCAACAATTTATCTTCTATTATTATTATTATTATGCCAGAGGATGCATGCACATGAGACAGAGAGGAGAATTCTCCATCAGAGTCTGGTCACACTGCAGTTCTTTTCCCTCTGATCTTCCATCTCATCAGGATCATGAACACACATGCTTGTACCCCAGTTGCTCTCAGTGCTGGGATTTGAACCCCATTCAGCAGTGGGGAATCCAGCTTTCTCTGCATAGCGCTTAACAGCTGGGGTGATGCTGAGTCATACTCCATTATATGGACCCAATGCAGTTTGCTTTCCATTCACTGTTGAAAGATATTTGGGTTGTTTCTAGGTGGTATAGATTATGAATAGAGCTGGTATAAAGCATTTAAGTACAGGTTTTTGTGTGACTTAAGCGTTTCCTTCTCTATCTAGAGCAAGGTTTAACTTCAGCACTGTTAACACTTTGGAATGGAGAATTGTTTTTGAGGCTGTTCTGTTTTTTTGTTATTGGTTTTTTTTTTTTAAGAGATTTTTGCTATAGGGTGTGTGTGCTCACCGGACAGAGAGAGACAGAGAGACAGAAAGCAGGAAATCACCCCCCAGGGGGGATGGCCATGCCGCAATTCCCTTCTCCTCCATTCTCCTCTCGGAATCTTGGGCACACACGCACACGCGCCAAGCGTGTTTAAGCCACCAGGTCCGGGACTCGAACCACGGTCGACTACGTGGAAGTCCAGTGACATAGCCATTACACTAACTGCTGGTCCCGAGGCTGTTCTGTTTAGCAGCTTTCCCAGCCTCTATCCACTAAATGCTAGAAGCATACTCCTTCCCCTACCATCCCAATCCACCAATGACTTGTGACAACCAAAAATATTTCCAGGTACTGCCAAGTGTTTCCTGGGATGGGAAGGGGCGAAAAATCTGTCTGGTTTGAGAACTACTGCCTTAGGGGAACAGAAACATCTAGTGTTATTTTTGTGTGAGCCTGCTAGTGACAAATATAAGCTTTGGTCTTTAAAGTCTCTACATTTCTGAAACAAATTTTCTTTGGACATAGAATTCTAATTTGGCAGTTATTTTCTTTCTTCACATTAAACAATCATTACCCTTACCTTTTGACTTTCACTGTTTCTGTTGAGAAGTTTTAGCCTTAACAGTGTTTCTTTCCAGGTAACATGCCATTTTTCCTAACTACTTTCTCGCTCCCTCTCTACTACATATCTTTCTATCTATCATTTATCTATCTATCATCTATCTACCTATTTATTTATCTATCTTTATCTATCATCAATCTCTCTATATATAACTTGTTTATTTGTTATATGGCACTTGTGCTCACCGGGAGAGACACGGGGGAGGGAGGGAAAGTGAGAAATCATCCCTCAGAGAAGATGGCCATGCTGCAATTCCTTCTCTTCCATTCTCTTAGGACTTCAGACACACATACACACACACACGTTTTTTGAGCTGCTGAGTTGGGGACTTGAATCACACAGTGGACCATGTTGGATCTAACTACCTTAACCACCAGGCTACCTGGCTGGCCCCTATTTTCAATATTGTTATCACTGGTGATGAGGTGGTCACATCACAGCTATCAGATGGACCCTCTGGCCATTGCAATAAGATTTACTTCTGAGGTCAAGATTGATGATGTGGCACACACAACCAGACGAATGAGCCTTACTGGGAAAATGCTTACTGGAGAGAGCAGGGCATGTTCCCCAAGCTGGTCTAAAAATGGCTTGGGAAAATAGGAAAAAAAGACTGGCTTGGGATTTTTACAGTGGTGAGGGGCGGAGGCTGGGATAGTTTCCCACATGCAGGCTGAGGCTTGTGTGGTTTGAACTTCCAGCTGGAACCAAAAGGAGGGTGCACCTGTGTTTTCTTATCAGCTCATGCCATGGTACGGCAGAAAACAGGGAGGAGTGGGCTTAAAACTGTCAACAAACATCAGAAATGGCACCAGACTCTTCAAACTGTTAAGGTCTTTTATTATTAAATGAATTGGCGTAGTTTAGTATTTTTCCTTTTAGGAGTTAGATGTGATTCTTGAATCTTTGGGGTGTATCATTTTTTAATTTTTTACTTACATTTGATCACTGTACATCTTTACAATGCACAATATGGTGTTTCTCAGCATGAACGCAGTGCATATTAGTAAGTAAAAGTGGTATCTTTTGTTTTGTTTTTAAAGAATTATTTATTCATTCTTTTTTTGGTTTTAGGATTTTGCTACAGGGCACGTGCACTCACTGGAGACAGACAGAGACAAAGAAAGCGAGAAATCGCCCCCCAGAAGGGAAGGTCATGTCACAATCTCTTTTCTTCCATTCTCCTCACAGGACTTTGAGCACATACACACACACACACACACACATGTGCCCAGTGTGATTTGAGCTGTTGCATCCAGGACTCAGACTGTGGTAGCCATGTGGGAATCCAGTGCTTTAACTACCATGCCACCTACTAGCCCCTTTTTTCTATTTAAATTATTTATTATTATTATTTGCCATAGGGCATGTACACTCATCAGAGGTGGTGGTGGTGGTGGTGGTGTGTGTGTGTGTGTGTGTGTGTGTGTGTAAAGTGAGACAGCATGTACCAGGGGGCATGGCCACAACACAGTCCCATCTCCATTCTCTCAGGATTTTGAGCCCACACACATACATGCCTGGTGCTTTTTTCAAGCTGTCAGGTTTGGGACTCGAATCCTGCAGTTGGCCATGTGGGATTGAGCTGCCTTAATCTCCACAGCATCTGCTGACCCTGAAGTGTTATCTTTCATTTAGGAATATTCAGAATATATTTCTGCAAACACTGCTTCTATTCCATTCTCTCTTCTCCTTTTGGGATTTTAATTACAAATTTACTTTGTCATAGTATTACAAATGTAATACTATTTACACTTATCTAAATTTTGCATAATTTTTTCATGTTGTGCTAAATTCTAAATATTTTCTTCAGCACTATCTTTGGTTTACTAATTCTATCAATCTATTAATAGACCCACCTTTGATAACTTAATTTCACTGTTTGTATTTAGTTCTAGAATTTATTTTGTTCTTTTTATAGCTTTCTTTTTTTCTACTAAAATACTCACTACTCCTTTGTATTAACTCTTTAAAAATATCAAACTTTTTAAAAAGAATTATGTATTCAACTTTATTTATTATTATTATTTTTAAATTTGCTATAAGGTACATGCACTCGCCAGAGAGAGATAGAGAGAGGGAAAGTGAGAAAGCAAAACACCAGGTACGGGACTCAAACCACGGTCATCTATGTGGGAGTCCAGTGCCTTAACCACCACACCACCTGCTGACCCAAAAAATGTTAAACTTCATAAGCAACTAATGTACCTTTGGTGAAAATCAGCCCACATACCAGGCACACCTATTTGGGCTTTCTTCCTCTCTGAAATTTTGGTCCCATAATTCTTTATCATCTTGGTAGCACTCTCATACTTTCAAAAGTTTAAAAAAAATATATATATATATATACACACACTTTTGTCCAACTTTTCTACATGTTCCCAGTAAAAGTATGGTTTGAACCATTTATTAGAAATTACCAGAAGACTAGAAACTTGCTTTGGAATGCATATGAGTACATTTTATAAGATCACTTTCCCAATTGTAAAAAGTCAAGGTCATGAAGAAAATATGGAGGAGGTAACTCTCCTAGATTAAAAGAGACTTAAGAGACAGAACAACCTAATGCAACACGTGAAGCTTGAATGATTCCTAATTTAGAAGAACCATCTTGTAAAAGACATTTTTAGAACAAGGGAAATTTGAATATGAGATTAGATAGCAGATGACATTAGAAAATAAGCATTGGGACCAGCAGTTGGCGTAATGGCTATGTCACTGGACTCCCATGTAGTCAACTGCAGTTTGAGTCCCAGACCCAGTGGCTTAACTCACGCTGGGTGTGTGTGCGTGCATGCCCAAGATCCCGAGAAGAGGATGGAGGAGAAGGATTACGGCATGGCCATCCTCCTTGGGTGTGTGTGTGTGTGTGTGTGTGATTTTTTCACTTTCTGTCTCTCTGTCTTTGTCTTTCTGGCAAGCACACACGCTCTATAGCAAAAACCTCTCCAAAAAAAAAAACCAAAAAAAGAAAAAAGATAATAAGCATTAACTTTGTTAAGTGAGATACTTGCATTATGGTTATATACAAAAATGTAAAGAATGCCATTTTTAGAACTGCATCTTGATGTATTTAGGATAGGAATATCAGGATGTTTGGCTAACACATAAGACAAACATGGCAAAGTATAAGTGGCTTAAATCTACGTGATGGGTTCCTAAGTGTTTATTATATTAATCTTCTATTTTTCTGCATATTTGAAATATTTCATAATAAAAAGATTCTTAAAGCAACAAGTTATTTTCCAAAAATGGAATTAATATATAGAGTAAAATTTCTGAAGTCTTATATAATCTACTAATTACTAAGGAAATCAACTTACAGATCCATTTGATGCTTAAAGTTTTCTCAAATTGATTTAAACTTTTATATAATTTTCATAATTCCTAATTACAATATGCAGTAAATTAAATAACTGTAATTAAGGAATCAATATAAATCTGATGGCAAGATAGTAGATGTACTATCTATAAATATGAACTCAAATGTTCCTATACTCACAGTTGCAAAGATTTTTAAGTAACTGTAGACTAAAAACATTACAATAGAAAAATATTCCGTTATAATAACCTTCACACCCACAGGGAAAAAATCTGTAAAAACTTCTAAAGTAGGTACTAGTATTTTGACAAGTTCTGAACAAATTCCTTGGACAGACTGCTTCTGAGAAAACTCAAAAGATTTTCTAGAATATTAAAATTGTCTACCATGGGACATATTTTTACCTTTAAATCAGATATTTCTTAAGTAAAAATATAAAAAATTGTCTACCTTTGGACATATTTTTACCATTAAATCAGATATTTCTTAAGTAAAAATATAAAAATAACTAGTAGTCAATTACACATCACCTAAGGTTATATACAGCTCTCCAGTTGACTACTGCTTAAGACATCTTTCTTATTGCAAATGTTTGTGTTAAATACCAGATGAAAATGAAAGCAAGTGGAACTCTTTGGGAATGAAGCTTGCCCTGGCCAGAGAGGGTTTTCTGTCATAGCTTTAGTAAGTGATTTTAGGATTAGAATAATGTTTCCTGATGTTTCCAGAGATTTAACACTATGCCAAATTAGTCACCAGTCACAACTGTTGGACACACTGCTTATCAAAAGCCTTTACTCTGTTGTATCTTAATCAAATTGTAGCTTCTTCCCACAGAAACACCTCTTTACTGCACTCAGTACAGCTGGACTACCTCTGCCTTCCCCCCAACTCTCCACACTGCTCAGAAGGTTTAGCAGCATTTCTATGCAAAAAAAATTAAATTACCTTAGTATAATGATCACTTTTCTAGCTACTCTTTAACTCTCATCTTCTACTTAAAATCTGAGATCAAATTAAAGAAGATTACAACTGAGACAAATCCAGGGCCTTTTTATTTCAATATGTTTTCTTTGTAAACTAATTTCTCTTGCCAAAATAATGTACTTGGTGGAAAACAGAGGTCACAACTTGTCCCTAGCGGGCCAAATTTGGCCTGCAGTTATGGTTTGGTCCTTTCTAAGTTTACACACACACACACACACACACACACAGACACACACACACAGACATGCCACATGTACACACACACATACACATACACACACACACACACGGTTGAGCTGTCTCTATAAAAACCCATGTTTCCACATTTTTCTTAAATAGTCGAGGATCAAGGAATCTGAGCCCAGGGTTGGGAAGCACAGCAATAACCAGGTAGAACAGTCATAGCAGATCCAGTACGCTTACCTGCCTAGCCCCATGAAAACAGTTATATGACCTCTGATTAAAATGCATTTGGTATTCAATTCAATGAAGTAGCCCCTCATTCCTAAGATGAAGATTTTTTTGAAAAAGAATTATTTAATTTTATTATCTTTTTAAAATAATTATTTTATTAACTTTATTCATTCATTTTTTTAAGAATTATTTTATTTAACTTTATTTATTATTATTATCATTGTTATTTTCCAGTTTGATCAGAGAGAGACAGAAAGAGAGAGGAAGTGAGAAAGCAAGCCACCAGGTCCGAGACTTGAACCATGGTCGGCCATGTGGGAGGAGTCCAGCGCCCTTAACCACCATGTCACTTGCCAGCCCCATATTTATTATTATCTTTTTAATTTTCTATAGGACATGTGTGCTCACCAGCAAGAGACAGACAGTGGGAAAGTGAGAAAGCAAGCCACCAGGGCTGGGACTTGAACCAGGGTTAGCCATGTGGGAGTCCAGTGCATCAACTAACCACAAGCCATCTGCTGGTCCAAGATGAAGATTTTTTTCAATGTTCTGATTTGTCTCCTGTTTCCACTTACTAATTTCATATTCTTACAAAGTAAAAAAGTCAAAACACATTTAAAAATTCTGACTAGGGCCAGCAGGTGGTGTAGAAGCTAGATCTCACATGGCTGGCTGTGGCATCGAGTCTTGGACCCAGCAACTTGAAAAACATGCCAGATGGGTGTGTGCATGCCTAAATTCCATGAGAATGGGAGAGAATGGATAGTAGTGTGTTCATGCCTTCTGGTGGAGGGGGGGTGGGGATGGTTCTTACTTTCCGTCTTTCTCCCTCTCTCTACAGAGTGTACATGTGCCCTATAGTAATTTTTTTTTTTAATATTTGTCTACAAGATCCTCTAAGCTTTTAAAAGAATTACTATCAGCTGGAAAATCTTTAAATCATATATCCTGGCAAAAGCAATTTTAAGTATAGAAATACCTTCAATTTTGGTAGTTTCACAAAATCAGAGTAGAAAATCTCTTAATTGAAGTTCAGGAACATAGTAAAGAAATCAGCCTGGTTTTATTCCCAAATAATTATTCTGACTTTTGTCTCTAATTTTCAGCCTGGTTTTGTCCCCAAATAATTATTCTGACTTTTGTCTCTAATTCCATTGCCACTTGGGTCTCCTGTGGGTAGAGGTCTGTGACAATAGCCTTGGCTTCATTTCTGTTGTCAAGCCTGATGATTATAACATCAGTTAGCCACATTTTCCCCTTCAGCTGCTTCTGATGGTGTTCACTGCTTCTTTTGGAGGAGACAGTCTTTTCTGTGCATGGAAGGAGATTGTTTTCCCTCTCTGGATTTATAATAGCCTATGATTAGGAGAACTGTACTGCAATGAACCATATGGTAAATGTCTTAAAGTGCTGAGTTTAACCTTACAATGTATGTGTGGGAATTTATTTATTTTTTACCTTCAATCACTGTGTATCACGACAGCATACTGAATGAATGTTTCCATCATGAACACACTGTGTACTGATTCACCCAAAGACACTACCGTACAAAGCAAATCCTTGTCCAAACTTGGAAGCTATAAATATAATCATTTATTTGGTAATTTAATACTTAATACTTGCCCACTGTGTCTAGGATCCTGCAAAAAGTAACCCTGCTACAATTCCTGCTTTGATGTAATGGTAATAGATTAAAAGAGAGTTTTAATATCACAAAGTATCTTCAGGGGAGACATTATTAAAGATCCAGGATTTAGCAGGAGTCTTTACATTTTATGACAGTGAGAGTAAGAATTTAAGACTAAGTACTACACATGGCTGAGGTATTGTTAGCATAATCTGTAGGTTTCATACTGAAGGAAGCACTGTTATAGGTGGAATTATGTCCTCTCCCCTCCCCCAAATATGTTGAAATCCTGAACCCCCAGTATCTCAGAATGTGATCTTATTTGGAATTAGAGTCTTTACAGCTAAAATGAAGCAACTAGGGTGGGCTCTAATCCAATATGACTGGTGTCTTTATACAAAGGGGAAATTTGGACACACAGAAAGATATAAACAGGAAGATGATAAGCAAACACGTAGGGAGAGTGCCATGTGAAGACAAAGGAGTGGAGTGATGCACCTGCAAGCCAAAGGATGCCCAAGAGTAACAAAAGATAGGATAGAGACCTGAAGAGACCCTTCCCTGGTACTCTCAGAGGAAGCACAGCCCTGCCAACCCCTTAGTTTCAGATTTCTGGCCTCTAGAACTAGAAGACAAAACATATCTTTTATTTTATCTTATTATTATTATTTTTTAGGGTTGAGCCATAGGGCATAGGTGCTTGCTGGAGAGATACAGAGACAGTGAGAGGGAAACTGAGAAATCATTCCCCAGAGGTGGCCATACTACAATCCGTTCTCCTCTCAGGATTTTGGGCATGCACACATGCATACCTGGCATGATTTTTAAGCCTCTAGGTCCAGTACTTGAACCATGGTTGGCCATTTGTGAGTCCAGCACCTTAAATGCCATGCCACCTGTAGGCAGGCCCCAAGTATTTTTTGTTTTAAGTCACACAGTTTGTGGTACTTTTTTAAAGTGGTCTTTATGACTATCAAATTTTCTTTTATCTTTAATTTTGACATGGATTTGCATGCTCTTTTATAAGACCTTAAAAATCATATCATTCCTGACATTACAAAAAAAATCAAAAAAAAATCTGCTTAACATTTAATCCATGATATAATCTGAACAATATCAATGATTATTTAATGTTCAAGTGAACAGGGTCTATTTAGTGTATTCTGAATGGGAAAACTAATTTTGTATGCTGTAATGAAATATAGTGAGTGACTGTAAAATAAATTTAAAATAAAAAAAATGGAAGTCTAAAGCAATATAATTATCGAGAGGAAAGAGGAATTAATGAAAAAGATAAGATTCCTTTGAGATTAAATCACTTAACTTTTTTGTTTTAAATTTGCCAGAGGCATGTGTGCTTGCTGGACAGAGACAGAGAGAGGGAGAGTGACAAAGCACTCCCCATGGGGAATGGTCATGCCACAATCCCTTCTCCTCCATCTCTCCCTCCTCTGGCATACACACACAAGTGCCTGGCATATCTTGCAAACTGTTGGGTCCAGGACTCGAACCACACAATCAACCATGTGAGATTCAGTTGCCTTAACCACCACACCACCAGCTAGTCCCATTTAATTTTTTGCAAAGCTATACAGTTATCAGTAAATCAACTTTTTATTTTTGTGAGTAGTATAAACTTATTGCTATGTTAAATTCTATCAATGATCATTTCTGTATTTTCAAGTTTCTTTCATGAGAGAAAGAGGAGCGAGGAAAGAGAGAGAGAGAGAGAGAGAGAGAGAGAGAGAGAGAGAGAGATCCTCACAGGAGTCTTGCAAAGATCCTCCCCAGTCTCCCCAGGCAGGAGTACAGGTATGTGTGTACCACCATGTACTGGCTGATCCAGGAACCAAACCCTAATATTTCACATGGCTTCTAAGACTGCCAGAGTACTACACTACCACTTCATCACAGTGCCCGAAATCTCTTCTCCCTTTTTTAAAGAGCTTTTAAATATGTTAGCTTAGTATTTTTACTGCATTAAGTTTAGTATACACTCATTTCCTTTCCATCCAATTAAGAAACCTAGGGTTTTAAACTGCCTTAGTATATCCAACTGATTATCAAAGTCATACACAGTTTTCTTCATTTTATTCCCATATAACTGTGACTTTGTTTTCTTAGCTTCTGATGTAACATCTGGCATGTAGGATGTATTCAGTAAGTATTTCTTCAATGTAAAAGCCAGATATAAAACCAAGTTTAGAAAAGAAACATAATACAGGCATTCATAGTGCAAGGGCAGATGGCTGGATATTTTTATAACTTTTTTTTTTACAGAAGTATTTACTCTTAACCATTAAAATTGACTCTTGGTGTTGATAAGTCTAAACAAACTACCTTATCAAAATATGTAAATTCCTCTGAGTGATATTTTTTCAGTTTGATAAGGTTTGTCTCATGCGCCTCTTCCTACTGTTTGAACTTAAATCCCTCCTTTGGAACTAAACTGTTAGATTAAAAACTATTTAATTTATTTACTATCTAATCTGGCCCTTTCTCCTTTTGAATTACCAGCCATGATCCTCCTGGTGTTCATGCCCTTGTGTCATCCCCTTCCCTTGAGTTGGGGTGGGACCTGTGACTTGCTTCTAATCAATAGAATATGGCAAAGTTGACAGGATGTCACTTCCATGGCCGTTTCCTAAAACTGATCTCTCTTGCTAGCACTCTATAGACTTCTTTTGCTGGCTTTGATGAAGGAAGCCATCATGTAGGGAGGTCCTTCCCCATAATACAACTGGTACTAGTTTTTACTGCTGTATAATTACTATAAACTCAGTGGCTTAAAACTACATGTAGTTATTATCTCATGAAAAGTAAGGAGTCTGGGCCTTGCTCAACTGGGTCTACTCAGGGTCTCACAAAGCTGTAAGCAAGGAGTTGGTTAGGGCTGAGGTCTAATCTGAGGATTGGGGTCCTCTTCCAGGCTCACTGGTTGTTGGCAGAATTCAGATGCTTGCAGTTGTAGGACTGAAGGCCTCAGAATCTATAGGCTGTCTCCAACTCCCTGGCACGTGACCTTCTCCATAAATATGGCAGCTGGCTTTTTCAAAGCCAACATGAGGGCATTTCTGTTGCTTTGAATCTCTGACTTCTTCTGTCTCAGACCTGTAGAGCCCCTTTGAAAGGGCTCAGCTGATTAGGTCAGAGCCATCTGGGATTATCTACATTTTGCTTAAAGTCAACTGACCAGGAATTATTACATTTCCAAAATCTTTCATTTTTCTATCTAATATAGCCTAAGCAAGGGAGTGACATATGTCATATTAACTGGCCCCACCAACACTCAAAGGAGAAGAGATTATTTAGGGTATGTGGCACAAGCAGGCAGGAGCCTTGGGGACCATCTCAGAATTCTGCCTACTACAACTGGCATGTCTTAGTACCATTTAAGAGATTTACTTCCACTTGGTTCCTATAGTTTACATTTTGGTATTTTTGCAATACTGTACTAGTACTATAGTGACAATAGTCAACATTTTTTTATTACATTTACCTTTAACACAATTAGAATCCTACTAAGTAATATAATATTTACACAGAAGACTATTTTGTTTGTGATTTAAAAATCAAATCTACTCTGGACTAACATTATAAGAACAGCCCTTATATATGAAACACAAATACGGAGTTTTCTTTTCCTTTGTTTTAAGTGGGGCAGTAGTTGTCTCTGTGACTGAAGAGTAAAATCTTTTCTTCATAAGGTGGAATGGGGAAAATAAAGATAGTCTGCTCCATGGAATAAGTAGTTCCTGAGAGCAAAGGAAAGCAGTATTTCCATCAGAGCAGACTTAACAGCCTTATCTTTCCCATTCTTTGTGGCAAAGCACTGTGTGCCTGAGCCAAACGTGGTTACCACTGTCAGTGCTGCAGACAGCTGAAATGAGAAGCCTGGCTGTGTTTGGTTCTCCTGTGGTGACGATCTGGGGCATGGTCAAATGCTCCTGATCATAACACATGATTGGTCATGTTTTATGCCAAGTCATCTCCCTAAAGAAAAGATTGGGATGCAAAGAAATGTCAACACTGTTTCTCCACAAAGGTGTATTTTTACACAGTCATACTGATAATTTCTTTAGTCAGGGGTAAATGCATTTTGCATCCTTTGATATTTTAAAATGAGATATTTCTTTCTGCCCCCATTTTATCAACTGATAACTCAAAGTACCTCTGAACTTAATTTGCACCCATCCATTTTAACAGTGGAAATGACTGGATAGAGTTTATTAAAATATGTTCATTTTAAACAATTTTACTTCAGTTTTTAAAAATTGTAAATTCATGAAAAACTGTTACAATGGCATGAGGTTGTAAATATTGCCTTATGAAATTATAAAGAAGTAAAATTGTGGAGTACAAACTATGAAATATCTTAAATTCAATTTTCACATAAAAAAATATATTTCTTATTGCAACACTGAACAGTTAAGGCCACAACACTTGAAGGAGAGTGAGTTTGAGATACACGTATTTTAAAACTGATGTTAAAATATTAAATAAATATCAGAACCGGTCGAACTGTTCAAACAAAATAAAATACATTAACTTATATCTTTAAATATCTACTATCAGACACTTTCCTTCAGAAGTTATAATTTTTTTTCAAGTATAAATTGCAATGTGATTGATGACCACAGAAACAAATTATGTTTTTATAGTATTGTACAAGATTTTGACCTGTCCACATCTGGTGGTCGTCGAGGATCCCGATGGTTTTGCCCCATGTGGTTCTGGTTGGCATCTTTCTTATCATTTTTAAAAGCTATTTGATCTCCTATTGGTTTTATCTCTGGGAGTGGCTTACTACTATTCTGTATGCTTTTCTGATTTGTCCATCACAGTCTTTTAAAGAGGAAAATCTAGGGAAAAAATACAAAAAACGAACAAAAAGAATTTGTTTCAGTAAGTGAAATACTTAGCAGTATATAGGTCATATTCTTTTCAACAAGTATTTTCATGATTTTATCCCATCTTTACAAGGCACCACATGTATAATGGTACATTCATAGCATTCATCAGTCTTTTTCCTTTTACGAAAATGCAGTCATGATTCTACCCTAAAACAAGACGTTTCTGGGTCTAACTTTAAATACCATCAACATCTTAGTAATACCTTATCATCATTCGTTGAAGAACAAGTTTAGTATTTCACTTTGTTGAGTTATAACAGGAAAAAAGATGAAAATTAAGGTATTATTTAATGTAACTTCTACATATAACAAGGATGGGTCATTTTGGGGGAATGTCTGTGATTCTCAGGGTATCCTCGACTTCTGATAATTTCTATGGTCATATTCCAGAGAAGGACATATCTCCCTATTCCTGTAGACCACAACTTCTAGCCAAACACCAGTGCTGCTACCTGAAGGCATTGTGAGCCCTGTGGTCCAAGAAGGTAGCTGAATCTACAGAACTGCTGCCCAGGGAAGGCAAAGGATGAAGATATGCAGAACATAGATAATAGATGGAGATATGAAAGTAGTCCCAACAACCCAGGGGTTCCAGATAGGCAGAAAAGTGAAGATAAAGAAAACAATTGAGGCAGAGTAAAGCATGAAAGTCAGGTAGAGGAAGAGGAACTAGCACTAAGGACCAAGGTTTGTATGAGTATAATTGAGAAAATGAAGCAATTCAAAAATCAGGTCAAGAAAGAAGGAAGTGGCCCAATGGGTCACATGTAGGAGAGATCAAGTAAAATGGTAACAAAAGTTTCACTTGATTTTGGCTCTTTGAGGATTTAGCCAGAGTGAAAATAGGATTCTTAGAGAGTTACAACAGAAATAAAGGTTGTGACAAAGTGCTAGAGACAAAAAACAGGAAACAAAATCCAGGTGAGGACATGACTCTTTCAGGAATCAAAATGATGCTAACAAAAATAGTTCACCTTTAGCCTTAGAGAATGGCGGAGCTAGAGTAAAAAGTGGTAATCCCAAAAGTCCAAAAGAGTCCATGGATTAAAATGCGGGAACTCTGTACCTGCTAAATATTTTGAAAAAAATCTGCCACTATAAAATGTCAAGAGATACTTTATAAAAAATATAATTTTCTAATATGAATGTAATCTCATAGGAAACAAAGGTAAATACCTATGGGCCAAAAAGTAAAGGGGCAGGTTCACTCAGAAGTTAGTGAATACGCCGAAATGGCATTTGTTGATCTCCTAGCCTAGAACCTGAGGTTAAATAAATTTGGTCTCACAGAATGTGGAAAATTGGAACTGAGATCCTTACATGATGTGAGCACCCTCTAAGGACTTGTCCTTAATGTTAGTCCGCCTATAAAAATTGTAAGATAACAAAATATCCTGGCCTGGTGTTTGAGTGAAGGAGAAAAATACTTTGCTAATGTGAGTTTGGAATTCATATTTACATGACCAGTGTGGCTGGGCAACCCTTAACTGAGAAAATGGCCTAAAATGGTTCTTTAGCCATTTCAGAGTTAACAGAAGCTAATACAAATTCTCTGTGAAAGGAATCACCCTAATCTAAGCCTTGTAGGATTTCTACAAAAATTTCCTAGTTGAATATGAACTCAAAATCCAAATTTCAAAACACACATGGAAACAAGACACCAGTAGCAAGTCAGCCGAAGCCATCTGTAGATTTAGGCTCCTAAAGATGTCTGACATTGGAACTGTTATATACAGATATAAAATAAGTATGACTAAATTATTTAAATTATTTAAAGCACTAGAATAAAGCATGTGCATAAAACAAGTACTATTTTTTTAGAGAACAGATTTGGAAAAAAATAAAAACTTCACTTAAAAATGTGAAAAATATAATCACTGAAATTAAAATGCAATATAAAGGTTAAATAGCAGAGTAGTCACAGCTGGAGAGAAACTATAAAATTAATGGAAGTCCTGAAATTACCCAGAAAATCACTTTAGACATGAAAAATATGAAAGTGATATTAAGACACATATGTGACAGAATAAAAAAGTTTATCAGAGTTTTAAAAGGAAAGAAAATATTCAAATGTATGATGCATGAGGTTTTGAAAGTTTATTTTATTTTGTTCATGATAGACATATAGTATATGCCCATGCACAAGAGAGAAAGAAAGGAGTACCTTCTCCAGGGTCTCATCAGACCATGATACCCCTTCTTAAAAAATAATTATTTCCTAAAGAGGTTTTCCTTTTCCCACTGGATTGACTGGTACCCTTTGTCAAAGATGAGTTGGCTCGATTTAATGTATGAATAAAGATAAAATATACATTAATTATTTATTTTTATCATTATCATTATTATTTAAAAATTTGCTATAGGGCATATGCATTCACCATAGAGAGTGAAGGAGAAAGAGAAAGCAAGCTGCCGGGTCTGGGACTCAAATTGCTAATAGCCATATGATTCCCTTTCTTCAGGGAGAAGAAGAATCCCAGAAAGGACATCTGTAAAATGTAAAAAATTTTAAAAAAGGATGGCAAGTAAAGAATATAAATAATGGAGCTGGCAGGTGGCATGATGGTTAGGGGTACTGGACTCCCACATGGCTGACTATGGTTCGAGTCCCAGACCTGGCAGCTTACTTTCTAACTTTCCCTCTCTCACTTTATCCCTCACTGGTCAAATGAAAATAAATAAATAAATAAATAAACAAACAAACAAACAAAGTTAAGTAAAATAATTCTTAAAAAAATGTAAAAAATAATATGATTTGTAAGTTAAAAAAATAAAACACAGTACAACAATTATAAAATAGAAAGGAACAGGTATTCATGGGAAAGAAAACTCTTCTAAGGTCCCAGTATTACTTGGGGAAAAAGAGAGGAACATCAATTAACTTTAGATTTTAGGTATGTATGTTATAAGTTTGAAAGACAAAGTGCAGCTTTATAAGCCATTTACAAGAGAGACATTAAAAACACAAGTAAAAGTAAAAGGGTTTAGAGCTCTAATGGGCAAATGCTAACCGAAGGAAAGCTATCATAATAAAAATATAAAACACTGCTTGAAATTCTTTACTTTTTGAGTTATAAAATGCATATTAGGAGGGTTAGATATTAATATGTGGATGACTGTATGACATATGCTACTGAAGGAACAATTCAAGACTTTGGTCTTAACACTAAAATGAAAAATTCATCTCACTTACCTTCTTTTGTTTCCTTATGTCTTTACTTGATGTTGGTTCATTATCTTCCAGTACTTTTGAAGTACCACTCCTTGCACGATCATGCATATTTCCTATAATTGGACACATTTAGGAATATTAGTTGTAGCTAACAAGAAACTGAAACTCTATCAACCCTGAGTTGTGGGTAACACATAAAGTGTTTACTACAGAAATAGCGAACAATGCCTACCCTGCATATTTCCTGAAAAGTTAAGGTGAAAAGCCCAAATTTACCTGAGTAATGCTGTAAATGTTTAAATTACCGGTATTCAAATATACAGGTAATAGTAAATGGTAGAGAAGACTTCTGTGAAATATAAATGACTGTTTTTATGGCTGGTCCTGTTACCTAGTGGCTCAGGGAGCTAAATCCCACATGGCTAATGGTGGTTTGAGACCTAGCCCTGGTGCCTTGAGAAGTCTGCCTCCAATTCTGAAGAGATGGGGAAGTGGAGAATAGGGGACTGTGGTGTGACCACGGCCCAATGAGGGGAGCTATCTCCCCCAACCTTCTCTCTGTCAGTCTCTGAGAAGCACACCTGCCCTTGGTCATTAGGTAACTCTTTTTATTAACCTACTTATAATCAAATTCCTTGGACTCAAATAGACATGTTATTTCTTGGTGTTTCAAATTAATTCACATATTACATAGTTGAGTAACAATATTTAAAATATACTTATGAAGCATAAGCATTCTTTTAATTTTATATAATCAACTACTTAAAACTTACCATTTCTTTTTAACATGTTAGGCTATTCGCTAAGAATACTAAGGGGTGAGGACCAGCAGTTAGCATAATGGCTATGTCGCTGGACTCCCATGTAGTCAACCGTGGTTCGCGTCCCAGACCCGGTGGCTTAAAACTCATGCAGGGCGCATGTGCATGTGTGCCCAAGATCCCGAGAGGAGAATGGAGGAGAAGGGATTGCGGCGTGACCATCCCCCCTGGGGGGTGATTTCTCGCTTTCTGTCTCTATGTCTCTGTCTGTCTGGCGAGTGCATGCACCCTATAGCAAAAAACTTTTCCAAAAAACAAAAAAGGATACTAAGGGGTGATAAATATTCTAACATCTTGGGACCAGCAGTTAGCATAATGGCTATGTCGCTGGACTCCCATGTAGTCAACCGTGGTTCGCGTCCCAGACCCGGTGGCTTAAAAATCATGCACGGCGCATGTGCATGTGTGCCCAAGATCCCAAGAAGAGAATGGAAAAGAAGGGAATGTGGTGTGGCCATCCCCCCTGGGGGGGTGATTTCTTGCTTTCTGTCTCTGTCTCTCTCTGGCGAGCACACACGCCCTATAGCAAAAATCGCTCCCCCCCCAAAAAAATCTAACATCTTGCCTAAAATATTCTAAAATCTATTACTCTTTTGGCAAAAGTTAGGAAGGAAAAAGGATTGAGGCAATTATTCCTTCCTCTGCTTAACTTTCAATCAGATATCCAGTATTATGGAGAGCTATTTTGAATAAGAACATTGTAATAAGCACACTGCAGTGTGATAGTATGGAAACATAATGGAGGAGGCATGCTGCAAAAATACAGATAATTTGGGTCTAGAAAATATAGGTCTCCAGGGCAATCATAGTCTTTTTTATTCCCTGGTGTCTGTTCTCTGACACTAAGAGATAAGCTTGGAAAAGAACTTCTCTTCAATTTCCATGCTAAGATCAGACTCAAGTCTGGGCTCTGGGAAAACAAATGGATGGCCCCTGTGGCTCAAAGCCAGTCTATGTACCTAACTTGGGCAATAAGTCTCGCAGTGCTCGCCAGAGATATGAAAGGTTTTCAAAAAATTCATAGAAAATGCATATTATTTTAAAAATCTATATGCAGATTTTTTTTTTTTGCACCAAAACAAACTCATACTTTAAATCCATTTTACCATGAGCTTTTTGAAGTCCCCTTGTATAAACTGGATTTGGGACAAAATCCAGATTAAATCATACTGGATGTGTAGAAAAAAAAAAGGTAGTAAATAGGCTGTCCTAAATCCTTTAACACTGACACATAAACAGCCATGAGTAATGTGAATATTTGTAAGTAAAGAAGTGATGGTGGTTATAAATGAGATCGAATAAGCCTGTATTACCTGCTTCATAGGTTGTTATGAGGGTCATGTGACAGGAGAAAGTATAAAAGAGAATATATATATGTGTAAGTTTATTAATTACACAATCATAGCACATATTGGCAGACGTAAGTATGTATGTATGCATATATGTTATGTATCTAGCCCTTTAAAAACTATGCTTTTGCAGTCAAATGTGCTCATACCTTTTGGATTTTCATTATATTCATGAATGGCCCGGTCTAGTAGGCTGGTTTTTTCTTCCTAAAAAAACAATAGTAAAGCAGTATGACAAGGAACACACATATATGCTATGTTAGAAATCCTAGTCTTGATTTTAAAACAGGTTTCCAGAGTCTGCCCCGAGCTAATGACATAGACATGTGATAATTACTTCACTCTGCTGGGATCTTATGAAATGAGATGCCTTAGATGCTGAAAGGCAAAGGTCCTTATAGCTTAGAATTTTATGATTAAGAAAAAAATTGTATGATTCAGAAATTCTCCTCAAGGGAGATACAGGAAGACTATCTGGCATATGACTCATCTCAACATTTTATAATATCATATTGACATTTAATGATTCCTATGTTAAAGAATTTTAGGAACCATCCTAACCTGAACTCATTAATGCTCCCCATAAATAGAATCGTTCATCCCCTCTGAAAGAAAATAACTACTAGAACTTTTTTTTCCCTCAACAAGAGTCTTGGAAAAACAAGAACTAAAGAAAATAATGACCTGAACAGTGCAATACCATTTTGTTAATTAAAAATAGATGCACACAGGGCCAGCTGGTGACATAGTGGTTAAGGTGCTGGATTCCCACATGGCTGACTGTGGTTAGAGTCCCAGACCCAGAGGCTTGAAAAATCATACTGGGATCATGTGTGTGCGTACCCAAAATTCCAGGAGAAGTAGGCATTGTGGCATAGCCATCCCTCCTGGGGGTGATTTCTTACTTTCCTCTCTCTGTCCTCTCTGTCTCTGTCTGGAGAGCGCATATGTCCTATGGCAAAAACCTGAAACAAAACAAAACAAAAACTGGTACACACATAATAACACACATTTTACAAGTATGCATCCAAATAAACAGATAGTTTCAGTGGTTGTCTGTAACTGGAACAAGGAGAATGGGAATGGGACTAAACAGGAACAACACAGACCACTGATGAGGGTGTTTAATCAACTGGAAGGCATGGCTAACTCAGTGCTGTACATAAGGGATCCAAAAATGAACATGAAAAAAAATCAATAAAATGCCATTCAGTTTAGATTTGGGAATTCCACCTCTGAAATTAATCCAGAGTAGTGTTATCAAACAAATTATTTCAAACCTACCAACTGTGTTTCAGCAGAGACATTCTTAGGCAAAACTACCAAATGACAGGGATTATGGTTTTGGCGCCCCCTAGCTCCACTTTCAGGATGATTTTTGCTTCTTCAGTGATACCTCCTCCTATCCCTCTTATATTTCATCTAAACTGCATCTGTGAAGGACTGATCACAACCTCAAATATTACTGTGGTCAACTTACATTTGTCCATATACACCTAATCGTATACACGTATGTGTGCGCAAACGCATCTCATTTCGGCCACCGGTGCTGGGGTCCCTAGCTGTGTATTTTTAGTACTTCAAGGACTGGGTGCTAAACTTCTTGGTTAATTTCCCAGTACTCTACTATCTTGCCTATCCCAGTCAACTTCCATTCATGTGGGGTACAGAATGCTACCAAGCAGTGTGGAAAGTGTGCTGCAGACAAAGTATGCCTGGTTCATAAATTAGCCAATGCCTTTCCTATGGTACATGAATGAAGTTATTCACAGAAGTATTTCATCTCCCCAAGGAAAGTAGGATCTGGCCTCTGCAGGGACCAGGAGACCCATGTACTTTCTCTTAGGCAGCGTCCTAGGATTTAAGCAGTGATCATCATACCTTTTCCATGGTTTTAACGGAGTCATCACTGGTTCTTTCAGACCCTTCTGTTTCACTATGGTCACCTATAGGAAAACCTTCATCATCTGCCACAGATTTCTTCTCACTTTATAGGTTTTCAGAATCAATATCCTTATTCATATCTTCTGGTTCTACTTCTGTAGTTTCTGAACATTCGTGATCCTGTGATGAAATTGATCATCAGAAAACAGTAAGATCTTATTCTTTTAAAAGACAGAGACTTAATATTGCTGTCATAGATAATTTATAACAGCTCAAAGAACACATGGAATATTAATTCAAATACTAATGTCAAAAAAATGATACTGAATAATCCATGTTGAATATGAAGTTACTACTGGGTTGTCAGAAAAGTTATGATGTATTTTTCTATGTTTTTCTATGCAAAAATGCATCATGACTTTTCTAACAATTCAATAGACTATCTAGAAGTTTATGTACGCTGTTCTATTTCAGCAACTAAGATACCCTAAATCCTATTAGCACCTATGGCAAGGTTAAAATGAAAACAAAACAAAATCAGCTTTCTTGGTTGGCTCAAAAGAGTGCTTTTAAATTTGAGAGAAGTTACAAAGCTTTTTATCCATAATAGCATTATAACATAATCATATCTGTGTATTATGTTCATTTTCTAAAACACAGGGATTTAGAATCACTTCAGCAGTATAATTCACTGATATTCATGAGAGAGAGAAGTATAATTATTTAGATTCCAAGAAAAAGATAAAGGAACACACTCTAAGTGGTTCACTCTTGGTTATTAAAAGCAGTGGGGAAACTAAACAGAAGCAGAACTATCTGGCTACTGGCCAGCTAAGCCATATTGTAAAACAACCTATCTATGGATTATATAATGTTATTAAATATGGGCAGAATATATTAGTTTTAGCCTTTATTTTATCTTGAGTTATTTTCCCCCCCATTTCCTATTTTGGGTAGAATATGCCTATTAACTGTCATTAAGAGATTAGGGTCCTTATTGGATTTTTCCCCTGTGATTTTCATTTACGCACTTCACTGAAGTTAAAAAGCCTCTAAAATAAGTGAAGCAGTAATCAGTGCAATATATTTCCTTGAATAATGGTTGTATAAAGTTCACCTTGGCAATGTCTGCTTTAGATCATACATACCCTTTCCATCTCCTTCAGTACTGTAACTAGCTTTAGGTGCATTTCCTAGTGGCTGTCTGGCTAAGGAGAAAGCCTGACACCCATTAGAATCTTTAGCAGAAGGTTGGAAAAGATGCCTCTGGTAATTAACTTTTTTTTTTCTGGTACAAATATAAAAGGCAAGAGTTCAGACTAGAGGGAGGATGTTTATATTTCACACCTTAGTAATAAATACAAGAGGCATCCTCAGATCAGGAGCACTGAGGAAGTGGCTTAAAACAGCATTCCCACTGAGGACAGGCAACCTGTAAACAAAGCCTTGAGATTTAAAAAAAGAGTTTCAGAAGTTACTATGGGAGAACTTAGGTTAATCCACGGTCATGAGGCAGTGTTTGTAAGAGGGAAGACAGGAGAAAGGAACATATTACCATGGCAGATAGCTACAGCAAAAGATGATTAGTCAGGTTGGACAGGGGTAACCACAAGGTAGCTACCACTTATCAATAATTTCTAAAGCTTTTTTTTTCCAGCATGATTTCCCCTCTAAATGACTTATACTGTATATTATACTTAGCTACATGTTTATTATGGGCAGCTAAAATGATCAGAGACAACTTTACTCTGAAAGGGAATGGAAAGCAACACTGATAGATTTAAGAACAAAGGCTGATAAACAGATGTATTCATAAATACATAGAAGTGAAATGCTAACTAGAAAGAACAGTGTCCCGGAGATAGAGAATCTCAGACTATGCCCTTCTGTCTTACACAGGGAGGGTCAGTCAGCTGTGTCCCAGCCTAGTCTCAATTAGTTGGAGAGGTGGGCTAACCTGAGTCAGTACCAGCAGACTGGTTAACTAAAGTATTACAGTAATCATAGGATAATACCATACTATTATAAAAAGGAACTTGAAAATTCAGTTTTTTAGAAATTTTGAAAGTGGTTTATTAACTGTCAAGAACTATGGAGTATGAGAAAAACTTTTTGATATGTAAAGTAAATGTGGGAAAATGTACAGTAAATAAATGTTTTAAAAAAGGAGCATGGGAGTTTTACCTTATTTTAGCAATAAAGCAAACACCCATCCCATATAACAAATTATAATTTTATACATTAAGAAAATCTATAACAAAGAACTACAGGAATGATATCATTTTTCTAAATTTGAGAAAGCTAATAGAAAATGATATTTTTCACTAGAAATCACATCATTGTAGCACTTTGCACTTATTAAAGCACATGAAAAATTATTCTACACACATCTGGACAACTACTTTAGGTCATAGAAAGTACTTACCTTCAAACTGAAATAATTTAGGAGAGATTGGCTGAATACTGTCATTTTATAAAAAGAAAGGGTACAGTTTAAGTACATTCTTGGCACCAGAACCATGTAAGATGGAAAGAGATAGTCTGTCTAGGATGGTCAAGCATGTGTCTTGTGTTAGGGCCACAGGAAGGGGGCCAGTGGGCCTGACCTCTCACTGAAGCACTCTTGATCCATTGGTTAGACACAGCATAGCAAGCTACAGTCTTTGGTGTGGCCCAGGGCACTCTGTATTTCTTATAGGAAATATCAGGAAGATAAATGTTCCTCCTGAGGTTTTGGTTTGCTTAAGAATAAAATTACACTGCATGCTTTAAGAGCTAGAGATTGCTATTAGAAGTCAGTATGGTTGTTAGGTGGGGGTGGAAAATGACTGGAAGGGGCCTGAAGAGCCCCAGTTCTGGAGAGCTGCTACTGTCCTTTCCCCAGATTTGGATGCTGATCAATTTGTGATGGGTGTGTTTGGTTTGTGAAAAATACACTGGCTATACATGTATGAGATGTACATTTTTCCCCATGTATATTAAAGTTCTTTTAAGGTAAAAGAGCCTGACAAAACTGGAAAGCACATTCTGTGCTACAAATCTAGATTTATGACATGTCTCAATGTCATATAGGCTATAAAATGCTTTAATACAGTGTAATACCCTGAAACCCCCTCCTTGGCTTGGGCAGCACCTCTCTTTCTTAGTTTCTTCCCCACCTTCTTTCTCAGACTTCTTTTTCTCAGCCTCCCCCCTACCTAATGATGTTTGCCTGAATCTGGCCTTTAGTTTTCTCTTTTCATACCTAGGAATGCCTCCTCTTGTTCAAATACAGTTTTAACTACATCCCCTGAGCTCCATACTTACACATGTGTCTGCCTACCAAGCATATTGTGGAGACAATCTGAAATCTCCCAAACCTGATCATACTCCTCTACTCTCAATCTTGGTGAACAGCATTATTTCCACTTGGTTCTCTAGGCCAGAAACAAGAAACTCTTAGCCCATTCCCTCCCTCCCAGTTACATCTCTTAACTAAGCCTTCCAATGTTACCCCTAAATCTCTCGATAATACATGTCCCCATCTTTATATCCTCACTGTCCTAGTCCAGGCCCTCTTTATTCCTTACCTGGTCTACTCTAACTGCCTTCTAATGTTTCCCTGACTCTTGTCCTGTCCCCTCCCAACCTACCCTCCATAATGCTGCCAGAATGATTTTAGAAAAACTCAAGTGTAGTCAATCTACAATTTTGGTTTAGCATGTTTTACAAACACAAAAGACCTTTTCCCTCTCTTGCTAGAACCGAAGTTACAATCTGGCCACAATCACGCCAAAACACTCTTAATGACTCCCTCACTAGCCTGGAAAGCCCCCTTCCCAACAACTGCTTTGCTTGGTGAAGTTTTACTGGACATGACTCAGTTCGAGTTTCACTACTCACTCCTTGGAAGCCCTTTCCTAACTTCTCTCTGTTGTAGCTGAAGTTATACTCCCAAAGCTCTCCACTGTACCAGGCAATGTTCTACTCAGCCTACAGAAATAGCTGAAGAGTTCTTTGAGACTAGGAGCCATACTGAGACACGGAATCATTTTCTTCTCATTAATTATGGGATTTAATGGAGGAAAGCCATAGATTTTCTTTCAGACCATATTTTTATCTTTGAGGAGCCCTGACAAAGCAAAGGAGTAGCAGGAAACAAAAGGGAACTGTTAAGAAACAGTTAAGACAGAGACACAGGAATTCCTGTTATCTGGTATTATTAGAAGAAATATTGTAAAGTCCCTAACAGAACCACAGAAAGTTAGGTGTAAGCTGTTCTCACCTCTGGAGAGCTACCTGACTTGAGAAGATTCTATTTTTTTTTTATGTTAGGAATAAAAATACTTGTTGAATGAACAATATGTATTAAATATTAAGTTATGTCAGGGCTGGGCATACACTATCACATTGCATTTTCACAATGAAAAGAATGAAGGAAGGAATTATAGCACCGTCCTTCAAGTCACATTTTATTTTTGATATCCAAGGGGACTTCAATAAAATGGAAAAATGGAATTAAAATGAGCTTATTTTGGTACAGAAAACTTTTGAAATCCACACATAGTTATTTCCATAATAAACATAATATACATTTTCTGTGAACTCTGTGAAGCCCCCTCACAGAGTGTACGGCAAGTTTATCTATAGCGAAGTAAGAGAAGACATTGTGATTGCACTCACCTGGAGTGCTGCTGTTCAGCAGCGGCAGAAGCTTCTGTGGTTGTCCTTTGCAGCTTACCTTAAACAGTCTTTTCAGCTAGAGTTCTCATGAGGAAACTCTAACTCAGTGGATTCTAAATACACAACTCACACTTCCCTCAGTAATGATCAGTGATAAACTACAGTAAGGGCTGAACAACCAGCAGATGGAGATGACAAAGAAAAAATCAGGTTTTAATCTACGTAACCAAGTATTAATTCGTGAGGGACAAAGTGGTCTAATTCTGAAGCTTTCTTTTCTTTCTCTCCCAAGATATATAAGATTTACATTTTTTATCCCCTAGCCCTAACCAGCAACAAACTCCTCTTCATATACTTCTACAGGGTACTAGATCTGCCACATGTATGATTAAACAAATGTTCGCTGAACAGTAGGCACAGAACGTTGGTATGCTTAGTTTAGGATGATGCTTCCTTCAATATAACTGCTAGTTAGCTTGAAGGTGGGGTAGTTTTAGCGACTAGATTCAAGACTGTTTACTGAAGGAAAGGCATACTAGAAATTCTGTTTGTGACAAGGCCTACCTAGTAATGAACAACTTGTTTGTACAGAATCACTTAGGTCACCCATTCTAACCCTATACGCATTCAGCTGAAAAAAATGAGGCCTGCAAAGCCTAAGAAGTTTACCATCAAAATCCTCCTTGGTAAAAGCAAGTGTAAGAAATCTCTCATGTCCAAGATATGGAAGAGACTGGGAAAGGAAATCGATTGAAAAGGGAGCCCTGGGGAACCAGCAGTTAGCGTAATGGCTATGTCACTGGATTCCCATGTAGTCGACCATGGTTCGCGTCCCGGACCCAGTGGCTTAAAAAACCTCACGCCGGGCACGTGTGCGTGCGTGCCCAAGATCCCAAGAGGAGAATGGAGGAGAAGGGATTGCAGTGTGACCATCCCCCCTGGGGGGTGATTTCTCGCTTTCTGTCTGTCTCTCTATGTCTGTCTGGCGAGTGCATGTGCCCTGTAGCAAAAACCTCTCCAAAAAAAAAGGGGGGGGAGCCCTGACTAAACAACAAACAAACTATTGGGTTGTTGTTCCATGACACAATTTTGCATAGAAATACATAGAAAAAGTATATCGTGACTTTTCCAACAACCCAAGAGTTGTACTACATACAATGGAAATATTAAGGGAGGATTGAAATGACTGTAATAGAAATCTAGCCTCTTTAAAATTCAGTATCTAACATCAATTTGCTCTTTCAGAAACAACTGCTGACTGTGTATATTTAATTTTTATTTTACTTGAAATACTCAATGAGCAATAGACAAACCGAGAATTACAAAATAGCAGATGAAGAATATGTTGAGGACACATACCAGACCTTGGGAAGGAAGGTGGTAACAGGACAGTTAAAGTTCAGAAAGTATAGGAGTTTGGAAATACAAATTACAGAAGATAAGAGATATAAAAGCAATGTCATAACTTTTCAAGAAGAACAGTATTTTATATAAAACTAATTTTGAAGTGTAATTTTTCTCCCTTAAAAAGTTTTCTATGCAAATAACAAAAATGATAGAGTAAAGCAGCCTGTCAGAATGAAAAGAATTTAAGAGTTAGAAGGGACAATAGTTATCATATCGATTATCTATCTCATTTACTCCTTTTTACAGATGGAGAAACCGAGTAACTGAGTAACTGCCTGGCTGATAAAAACTTACGGTTTTATGTACTTGCAGATTATATGTGTAAACTAATTTCCATTTCATTAGATATACTGCCATCTGCCTAGACAGTCACTGCAAGGGATCACATGATCAGGATCTAAGTTCTAAGTGTAGCTGGTACTATGTAGAGTTTTGTAAAAAATGATACATGAAAAGGAAAAAGATAATGCTATTTCTTTAATATGTGAATTTCTCATCTTAATTTTAGAACACTATCCATTCTTACCAAAATTATTCTACATGGTAGGTAAACTGTCATTACAGAATGAAAAAAGTGCTAATATATTTGTAAGAAATTAAAGTTTTCATAGACCTTAAGAATGTGCCATTTTTAAAAGGATCACCGGGCTGGCAAGTGGCATGGTGGTTAAAGGCGCTGGACTCCCACATGGCCAACCATGGTTCAAGTCTCAGACCTGGTGGCTTGCTTTCTCACTTCCTCTCTCTCTCTCTGTCTCTCTCTGATCAAACTGGAAAATAATAATGATAATAATAATAAATAAAGTTAAATAATTAAAAAAAATAAAAAAAAGGATCACCTTGTACATACAAATAAAATACTCTTATATTCCTCTTTCCAAAATTTGTCCTTAACGATGAAAATATAATATATAATAACATATAATATATAACCTTTGGCATTTTCCAGTTATAGATTTATACACCAAGTTATAGAAAAATACTCCGAAGTACTAGTTTACAAGGAGCCAAACTGACTCCTTAACTCAACTGATATCAGTTGTTTTTTGACCACATGTAAAAAACCCATGACATGAAATCATGTAATAAAATATAACAAGTGCCTATTATGTGCAAGGTGTCCAAATTGTTTGGCTGGCCATAATTGGGTCACAGTTAAAGTTTGTTACTTCAATTCCAAATAATGTGGTAATACATTATTCCAGAATTTTTTGGAACCTGGTGGCCCATTGTCTACAAGTTGTTTGGACTGCACTGGCATTCTGAACCTCTGCTCTTTCCCCTTTCCCTGTGTGTTAGTAATCAACTTTTTTCGGTAAGTTCTATGCTTGTCATATTTCACAGATGCTTTTACTCTGCTGACTAGTTTTGACTCTTTATCACCTTGCCTTTCCTGTTTCTCATTTTCTTCATCACCTGTGTCTTCGTATTTTTCCTCCTCTTCCTCGTTGTCCATCTCTTCCTCCTCTTCCTTTTCTACACTGCCCCCATTTTCTTCCCCTTCCTTCTCCCTCCTTTCCCTTTCTTCCTCTTCCTCATCTCCTTCCTCCTCTCCTTCTTCTCCTTCCCTCCCCCTTTCCTCCCCTTCCACTTCTCCTTCTTCCTCTCCTTCTCCCTCTCCTTCCTCCCCTTCCTCTTCTTCATCTCCTTCCACCTCTTCTTCCTCTTCTCCTTCTTCCTCCCCTTCCCCTTCTCCTTCCTCTTCTTCCTCCCCTTCCCCCTCTCCTTCCTCCCCTCCCTCTTCTTCCTCCCCTTCCCTCTCTCCTTCCTCCCCTTCTTCTCCTTCTTCCCTCTCTCCTTCCTCCCCTTCCTCTTCTTCTTCCTCCCCTTCCTCTTCTCCTTCTTCCTCCCCTTCCTCTTCTCCTTCCTCCCCTTCCCCCTCTCCTTCCTCCCCTTCCTCTTCCTCCCCTTCCCCCTCTCCTTCCTCTTCTCCTTCTTCCTCGCCTCTTCCCTCTCCTTCCTCCTCTTCCTCTTCTTCCTCCCCTTCCTCTCCTTCTTCTTCCTCTTCCCCATCTCCTTCCTCTTCCCCCTCCTCTTCTCCTTCCTCTTCTCCTCCTTCCTCTTCCCCCTCCTCTTCTCCTTCCTCTTCTCCTCCTTCCTCTCTCCCCTCTCCTCCCTCCTCTTCCCCCTCTTCTCCCTCCTTTCCCCCATCTCCTTCCTCCTCTCCACCCTCTTCCCCCTCTCCTCCCTCCTCTTCCCCCTCTCCTTCCTCCTCTTTGCCCTCTCCTTCCTCCTCTTCACCAGCTCCCTCCTCTTTGTCCTGTCCTTCCTCCCTCCCATCCTCCTCTTCCTCGTCTCCTCCCTCTCCTTCCCCTTCTGTTCCCTCCCTTTCCCCCTCTCCTTCCTTTCCTCTATCTTCTCCTTCCTCCTCTTTCTCTCCTTCCTCCCCTTTCTCTCCTTCCTCCCCTTCCTCCTCTTCTTTTTCTCCCTCTTCCTCTTCTCTCTCCTTTTCTCCTCCCTCTCCTCCCCCATCACCTTCTTCCTCTCCTTCTTCCCCTTCTCTTTCCCCCCCACCTTCCCCTCTTTTACCTTCCCCTTCCCCCCCCCCCCCCCCTCTCCCCCC
>NW_006159727.1:2971914-2976208 GCF_000334495.1 Tupaia belangeri chinensis | reverse complement strand
TTCCCCTCTTTTACCTTCTCCTTCACCCTCTCTCTCCTCTTCTCCCCCATCTCCTTCCTCTTTTCCTTCTCCCTCCCCTTCACCTCCCCCCTCTTCTCCATCCTCTTTCCCCACCTCTTCCCTTTCTCCTCTGTCCACCTTCTCCTCTCTTCCCTCTCCTTCTTCTTTTCCCTCCCCTTCCACATCTCCTTTCTCTTCTCCTTCCCCCTCTCCTTCTCTTCCTTCCCCTTCTTCCCCTTCTCTTTCTTCCTCTTTAGCCTCTTCTACCCCCTCTCCTTCCTCATTTCTTTCTCCTCTTTTCCCCTCTCCTTCTTCTCCCTCCCCCATTTCTCCCTCCCCTTCTTCCCCTTCCTCTTCTTCCTCTTCCCCCTCTCCTTCCTCCTCTCCACCATCTTCTTCCCCCTTTTCTCCCTCTCCTTCCCCCTCTTCCCTTCCTCCTTCCTTCTCTCCCCTCTCTTCTTCTTCCACCTCACTTTCTCCTTCCTCTTTTCCCCCTTCTTTGTCCTCATTCCCTTCTCCCACCTTCTCTTCCCCTTCCTCTTCTCCTCCTGCCTCATCTTCTTCTCCTTGTTCCTCTGCCCCTTCTGCCCCCTCTTCGAGCTTACCCTCTTCTCCTTCCTCTATCTCTTGGGTTCTTTCCTCCTGATAAACTTGTTCCCTCTCCTTTTTCTCCCATTCTTCCTCATCCCTCTTCTCCCACCCTTCCTCCTCTATGAAGTCCTCCTCTCCCTTATCCAGGCTCTCCATCTTCCCTCCTCCCTTGTCTTCCTCACCCTCCTCCTGCCCCTGCTCCCCGTCCTCCCTCTGCCACTGCCTTGCCTGTGAGTTCCCCTCCTCGCAGATCCCATCCCTTCCTCCTTCAGGACTATCCCCTGCCTCTGCCCCTGCCTTTCCCTTGCCTTCACTCACCTCATCTGATAGGCTCTTTGTTTCCTCCTCCTTTCTTCCTCCATGCACCTCCACATTCTCCTCTCTTGCCTCTACCTCTTGCTGCTCTAATTCACTTCCTTCTGACTCTGATTCTTCCTGCTCCTCTGGGATCTTGGATAAGAGGTCACACTTAAAATCATATTTTGTCATGAATTTGGACATTTGGGGTCCCGCTGCTTCCTTATGTCCTTGTCCAATGAAATTTCTGTTATACCACAAGCTGTGGTCAGTTTCTACTTCATCCTCATCCTTCTCTGCACTACCAGGTTCTTGTGACTCAGGATTCTCCTCTTCACCAACTATTATACCCTGCCAAATCTCAGTTTCACTTTCCGCGTACCACTCTGGCTCTTCTATCGCTTTTCTTTCATTGCCAAAGATCACACTTTGCTTGCTACTTTTCTTTTCTTTAATAACATCATCTTCTTCACTGTCACTATTTTTGTCTCTATCTGGTAACTCATCAAAGAATTTATCAACCTCTTGCATATTCCTTTCACTTTTTCTTAAATGCTTCCGACCTGCCATTTCCACCAGCTTGGTTTCCTTCTCAGAGACTATTTCTTCTGCTTCTGAATCCTTCTCACTGGTTCCTCCATCACTTGCCTTTTCTACTTCCTTAGTTCCAAGTGGTTCAACATCACATTGGTTTTCCTGTCTAATTCTCTCCTTTTGCAATCCCTCTCCGTCGGTGTCAGCCTGGAGCCCTCTCTGGCTGGTATCACTACCTACATCCTCATCTGAAAATTCTTCCATAGTCAGAGCTGCTTCCATCATGAATGAACCTTTTGCCAGATGCTGTTTATATGCCTTCCCTTCGTTCTCTTTTGACATCTCTTCATATTCATATACATTACTACCATCATTTTCAGTACGAGCTGTTTGCTGGGTCAGTTTCTCGAGTGTTTCTTGTTTCTGTAAAGTTTTGAAGTAATCGTCATACTACTATTAATTGACAAAGGTAACTTATCTACTCTAAATTATTGCCAAGACTTTACAAAATATAAAGTCTTCTATTCAATAGGAGAATTAAAATATTCAGTTTTATGTGACATTTTGCTGAAGATTTGTTTTCTTTAGAGGCACGTTATGCCCTTTAGATCTGTGGCACATTTAATTTTGATTTAGTAACATGTATCTGTGCTTAGTTTTCAATTCCCACTACTTGCTTTAATTTTGTCATTAATTACAAGATCATCGACATTTATTTTCCACCCCTTTTATCAATCAGTTATTACATAAAACACATTTTCAGACTGATTTTTCAAGATGCTGCTCAAATTTTCACACTTCTCTTGCATGTAAAGCAGTTCACTGTAATTTTCTACCTTCTCTACCATTTTTAATTTTCAAATTTTTATTTGTCCTGTGAGTCCATGAAAACAATAAAATTAAAGAACACAAGAAAAAATGTAAAAAATTTAAAAACTGAAAAAAATAAAGTTTATATCTTAAATTAAAAAACCAAAATGAAAACTGTAAATCAAATATTTTCAGCTATATACTAAATAATAATGAATATAGTTTCTTTTCTAAACATCTTTACGAACTTTCAAATTTTTGATCCTCTTCCTTTTATCTATTATTTTCTTTATAATAATCTACATACATGAAAAAACAGTAAGAGGAAAAAATACTTAGGGTAAAAATCTACGATTTTTATTGGAACCAGCAGATATAATGGTTACACCACAGGACTCCCACATTGTCGACCAAAATTTGAGTCCTGGACCCAGTGGCTTAAAACTCAGGCTGGGTGCATGTGCATCCATGCCCAATGTCCCGAGAAGAGAATGCAGGAGAAAAGACTGCAGCGTGGCCATCCCCCCTGGGGGGGTGATTTTTCACTTTCTGTCTCTCTCTGGTGAGTACATGCACCCTATAGCAAAAATCTCTATAAAAAAAAGAAATCAAAGTATAAAAACTATGAAATCAAACACTGGGATATGAAAAATATGTCAACAATATGGAATTAATTTCTTGCTGGACAAAATATGGCAAAACCAAATTGTTACACTAAATTTTACAAACTAACTGATTCAAATACTAGATGAATTTGAGTCTCTGATCATTACACCTCACCGAATCAAATTTTATAAATTTTGATAAGTGCTGGCCTTAGAAAAAGGCTCATTTGTTGCCTAAGAAATTATTAAAGCAGGACAAGTTAAAAGTCTTTTTTCAAGAGCCTCAAGAGAGACAGAACCAGTTACCAGAACTGATTTCTTTTAAATTATGTGCTTTTCATTCCCTGGTACAATAAAGCAGCCCAAAAGAGGCAGGGCACAGAGTCTAAGAAAAGAGGAAGGAAAGACACAGAAAAGATGTCTGTTTGGAAATAGAGTCAGTTAATAAGTCAGTCAACATCCATTGAGTTTCTACAACCATATTGGTAGAATAACTCTCCCAAATTCAAAGGAATGCTGTCATTCACCATAACTTTCTGAAATATAGACAAGACTAATGAGGACTTACTCTAAATGTTTACAGTTAGTAAGATTCTCTTGCATTCGGTGGCCTTAGTTTTAAGGACTTTTAACTCAATAATGAAGCAAAAGTACTAGAGATAAACATTATAAGCTTTCTGTAGCCTTTTTCCTTCAATTTACATTGCTTTAATTAACCCTTCATCCTTTCATCCTGTGGTCTTTAGAGACAGGAAAGGCAAAGGATTTCAATCTCTTTAGGATTTTAAAACCCACAAAGTATTCCTTTGTCTTGCTACTTATTACTCACAAAAGGTCTCTTTCTCACCCATGAATGGTCTCTGACTAAATTCAAAATGTATACTTTAATCTTGTTCTTATACTATCAACTTCTTGATAAACTAAGCCCAATCCAAAAATTGGAAAAGTGATTATCAAATGTTTTCACTAAAATCACAAAATGTGATTAACCAGCCAGAGAGCAAATCTGATAAACAGTAACTCCTTCTTATACATAAGAACTACAGTCATCATCTATTGCTTGACAGCACATAAAGCATAGCTACTGTAACGATGATAGTGACCTCGAAGAGCAAATTTCAACAATGGCATTCTATCGCTCTTGTTACATCACAGAAAATACATACCAACAGAACTAGTCATAAAAGGACTCCATCTATTTTGTATTCCTTGTCTTTTAAATTATAAAGTAAATGCTTACCTTTCTTATGTTCTTTCCAGAAACCTTCTAAAAAATAATTTAAACTGTTCTTACCCATCAAAATTTTAAAATTCTGTATATTATACCTTTTGTTTCTGAATTGGTGATAATTTCAATGACTTGTCATTGGAATTCGGGCTCATCATATGTGTCTGAAATAAATTTTAAAAAAGTGTTCTAAAAAAGACTATATATATAAAATATATTTTCATATCCT
>NW_006159727.1:2967029-2971539 GCF_000334495.1 Tupaia belangeri chinensis | reverse complement strand
CAGGTAAAGCATTTCACTGTAATTTTCTACCTTCTCTACCATTTTTAATTTTCAAATTTTTATTTGTCCTGTGAGTCCATGAAATCCATAAAATTAAAGAACACAAGTAAAAATGTAAAAAATTTAAAAACTGAAAAAAATTAAGTTTATATCTTAAATTAAAAAACCAAAATGAAAACTGTAAATCAAATATTTTCATCTATATACTAAATAATAATGAATATAGTTTCTTTTCTAAACATCTTTACGAACTTTCAAATTTTTGAGCCTCTTCCTTTTATCTATTATTTTCTTTATAATAATCTACATACATGAAAAAACAGTAAGAGGAAAAAATACTTAGGGTAAAAATCTACGATTTTTATTGGAACCAGCAGATATAATGGTTACACCACAGGACTCCCACATTGTCGACCAAAATTTGAGTCCTGGACCCAGTGGCTTAAAACTCAGGCTGGGTGCATGTGCATCCATGCCCAATGTCCCGAGAAGAGAATGCAGGAGAAAAGACTGCAGCGTGGCCATCCCCCCTGGGGGGGTGATTTTTCACTTTCTGTCTCTCTCTGGTGAGTACATGCACCCTATAGCAAAAATCTCTATAAAAAAAAGAAATCAAAGTATAAAAACTATGAAATCAAACACTGGGATATGAAAAATATGTCAACAATATGGAATTAATTTCTTGCTGGACAAAATATGGCAAAACCAAATTGTTACACTAAATTTTACAAACTAACTGATTCAAATACTAGATGAATTTGAGTCTCTGATCATTACACCTCACCGAATCAAATTTTATAAATTATGATAAGTGCTGGCCTTAGAAAAAGGCTCATTTGTTGCCTAAGAAATTATTAAAGCAGGACAAGTTAAAAGTCTTTTTTCAAGAGCCTCAAGAGAGACAGAACCAGTTACCAGAACTGATTTCTTTTAAATTATGTGCTTTTCATTCCCTGGTACAATAAAGCAGCCCAAAAGAGGCAGGGCACAGAGTCTAAGAAAAGAGGAAGGAAAGACACAGAAAAGATGTCTGTTTGGAAATAGAGTCAGTTAATAAGTCAGTCAACATCCATTGAGTTTCTACAACCATATTGGTAGAATAACTCTCCCAAATTCAAAGGAATGCTGTCATTCACCATAACTTTCTGAAATATAGACAAGACTAATGAGGACTTACTCTAAATGTTTACAGTTAGTAAGATTCTCTTGCATTCGGTGGCCTTAGTTTTAAGGAGTTTTAACTCAATAATGAAGCAAAAGTACTAGAGATAAACATTATAAGCTTTCTGTAGCCTTTTTCCTTCAATTTACATTGCTTTAATTAACCCTTCATCCTTTCATCCTGTGGTCTTTAGAGACAGGAAAGGCAAAGGATTTCAATCTCTTTAGGATTTTAAAACCCACAAAGTATTCCTTTGTCTTGCTACTTATTACTCACAAAAGGTCTCTTTCTCACCCATGAATGGTCTCTGACTAAATTCAACATGTATACTTTATTCTTGTTCTTATACTATCAACTTCTTGATAAACTAAGCCCAATCCAAAAATTGGAAAAGTGATTATCAAATGTTTTCACTAAAATCACAAAATGTGATTAACCAGCCAGAGAGCAAATCTGATAAACAGTAACTCCTTCTTATACATAAGAACTACAGTCATCATCTATTGCTTGACAGCACATAAAGCATAGCTACTGTAACGATGATAGTGACCTCGAAGAGCAAATTTCAACAATGGAATTCTATCGCTCTTGTTACATCACAGAAAATACATACCAACAGAACTAGTCATAAAAGGACTCCATCTATTTTGTATTCCTTGTCTTTTAAATTATAAAGTAAATGCTTACCTTTCTTATGTTCTTTCCAGAAACCTTCTAAAAAATAATTTAAACTGTTCTTACCCATCAAAATTTTAAAATTCTGTATATTATACCTTTTGTTTCTGAATTGGTGATAATTTCAATGACTTGTCATTGGAATTCGGGCTCATCATATGTGTCTGAAATAAATTTTAAAAAAGTGTTCTAAAAAAGACTATATATATAAAATATATTTTCATATCCTAAAAATCATTACCATATTTAAGATATCAGAAGTTTCTCCAAGGTTTCCTGAATCCACTGCTACAGAATTTTCTGTTTCTTTCTCTTTAGTCATTTTATCTTGACAATAATCTGAATTATTAAAAGGGAAAAAGAAAATCCAGATTTCAACAAAGATGAAAGGCTTTTGGATAGAAAACAGCAATTATTCTATATAAATTACAAGTATAATTTTAATAAAGATTCTTTAACCTCATATCAAGGGAACTGAACAAATTTACTCATAGTGCTAGCAGGTTTTAAAATCTCTTTCTGAAAATGTGAAACATTTTACACTGATTAAATAACAACTGCTTCACTCCTGTGGACGTGTAAATATTATTCCTTTGGGACAGTACTACCCAGGAATTGAGCACTGTTAATACTAGTCTCAAGAAAGGCCCCAATGTCACAAATCCTCCTGGTATTCATACTCAGGTTAGTCTGCATGTGTGTGGCCAATAAAATAAGGCAGATAGGATTATCCAGTCAATTCTATATCTAAAAGGTTCTTCAAAGCTGCCCCCTCCTTTCCTCTATCTCCACTGCAAATACCTCAGTCAATACAACAGCACCTCTTGTAAAAGGTTCTACAAGCACTATGGATACCATTTAGTCTGGCTTCCCTACAATCCACACAGGGCAGAAGTGATCATCTTAAAATGTAAATTGGATTGGAACACACCAATCCACTTTTAAAACTAATGGCTTTCAATTGCATTTAAGAAAAACATTCAAATCAAATAGGTCTCACAAAGCCTATAAAACCATGAACAACTCCTCATTGCCTCTTCCTCTAGCAGCATCTTGTCCTGCCTTTTTCTTTACTTTCTAGTCCCAATGGTCATGTCTCCTTGTAAACAGCCTCTAAACCTTTGCCTGTGTTATTTGATTTTCCTTGAATATACGCATTCTCTCTCCTTGTGTGGCTAATTCTTTATCCTTTATGTGTTAGCTTAAATGGCACCTTTTCAGAAAGACTTTTCCTGACTCCCTTTCTTCCATTACAGAAGTTGAAATCTATGAAAGATTTAGAAAAAGTCACATTACATGCCAGATAAAACTTTTGGAATACTTCATTCTTTTTTATTTTATAATTTCTTATTTACATTTTGATGTTGTACATCTTTATGGCACACAATATGGCTTTTCAAAATATGCATGTGTTGGGACAAGCAATTAGCGTAATGGCTATGTCACTGAACTCCCATGTAGTTGACCGCGGTTTGAGTCCTGGACCCGGTGGCTTAAACTCATGCCGGGTGCGTGTGTATGCATGCCCAAGATCCCAAGAGGAGAATGGAGAAGAAGGGATGGTGGCATGGCCCCCCCCCCCCGGGGGGGGTGATTTCCTGCTTTCTGTCTCTCTGTCTCTCTCTGTCTTTCTGGCGAATGCATGTGCCCTATAGCAAAAACCTCTCAAAAAAAAAATGCATGTGGTATGTGATAATAAAATAAAAGATATTACCATATACATCATTTTCAAATAAGAAACTTACATTCTTGGGTCTGCTAAATGCTTTTTCTCTGAGTCCTTCACAATATCCACCCCCCAAATCAACCATACAGTCTCTGGTATCTATACACTCCCTCTCTGCTTTTACGTCTTTGAATCCTTCAATTTAGGCCACAGAATGCAGAAGTTCGGTATGTACAGTGTTCGTCTTTAATAGTTTGGCTTATTTCACTTAGCAATAATTACATCTTATTTTTAGTAAATAGTCACAAAAAGAAAAGGACGGCTTTTCCTTTTGATCTAGCTGCAAAACTATAACTATTTGAATTCACATTCAAATCTCTTACAGTGGGGAACAATTTTCCCCAAACTAAAAACTTCTCTCTCCCTCATACACACTGTTTTTTTTTTTTTCATATCCAGGGTTGAAAAGCATCATGAGACATTGATTCTTCTTATTATTTATCTTATTTATTATTGTTTTTGTAATTTGATCAGAGAAAGACAGAGAGAGAAAGGGAAAGTGAGGAAAGCAAGCCACCAAGTCCAGGATCTGAACCGTGGTCGACAATGTGGGAGTCCAGTGCCCTAATCACCATGCCACCTTTGGCCCAAGACATTAATTCTTATTTCAAAAGGAACACAAACACTGAGACCCAATGTAGGAAATCAGCTCAGCATCAAGGTCCTAGTTATAGATAATATTCTACTCCCATTGACCACAATTCTTGCCTGAGTTCCCAATCTTTTAGTACTTCAATCTTGTTACTAGATTCCTGAACTTGGAGTCACTTAAAAGTATGTGTGCCGTGGTTTTTACTCCTTGATGCTCAGGTTTATCTTCTTAATTCCATACCCACTGCTCACTCTGATTTTTCAGTCCTGGCTTCTTGCCCTGTCTCTGTCACCTAAGCATATGCCCTACAGTAAGTAACACAGAGACACTTCTAAAAGAATCAAATGTCTGTACA
>NW_006159727.1:2962954-2967010 GCF_000334495.1 Tupaia belangeri chinensis | reverse complement strand
GAAAGAGCTAGGGTGACTACAATTTGAACCATGGAATCTACATCTAAAAGGCAGTGAGGTAGAGATGTTAATAATAATCATAACACTTATTTGTTAAAGGGTTTCTAAAGCTATAGGGCTCAATGCTAAGTATTTCATGGGTCATCAGAAAAGTCATGATGTTTTTTTTCTATGGCTTTTCTATGCAAAAATGCATCATGACTTTTCCAAGGACCCAATAGATCCCTGATCTCATTTAATCTACACAATCACTCTCCAGCATACATATTATTCAACCCATTTCAAAGACAAGGAAACTGAGGCTTAAGAGTAAGTAACTTTTCCAAAGTGAGTCACATAGTAAATGGTACGGCTGGCATCCAAGCCCAGATCAATTTAACTCCATATCCCCTGCTCTCAAACACTGTGCTATACTACCTAAATATAAAACTTCACATATGTCCAGAAGAACTGTATTCAAATCCTGTCCACTTCATTTATAAGCTAAGTGACCCTGCACAAGTCACTTGATCTCTTCAATCTTTGATTTTGCCATCTGTAAGATGAGGACTCTAACTGCTACCTATTTCATGAAGTTGCTGCAGGGTTCAAAAGAGATAATGTAAAAGGAAGGTCCTATGTATGGTGTCTACTGCTCTATAAAGATATGCTGCTGTGGTAACACGGCATTCTGAGGGCCACTGATGGTGCTTTCTGTTTATTCCTGGATTTGAGTTCACATGAGTGATGTTAAGATCTAATCAGGAAAAGAACAATTTAACTGGAGAAAATATCTTAAGATAAATATGAAAGCAATAGGAATAAGAGGGATATTTGTCCTGACAGCAGGTTGGGTAGCAAATGTTACCTGGTTTCAATGACTGCTCAAGGTCTTCCTTTTCAGATATGGCTTTCTGTGGCAGGGTACAAAAAGAAAAACGAAAAGGGACTAAACTGGGGGAAAAACAAACAGGTGTGGCGGTAGCTCCTTCTATCGGAGGTAGTGTTCTCGTCATTCGTAAAGAATCTGGGGATTTGTCCTTTAAAATAAGCAGGTTAAATAAACTGTCAAATGATGTTTTATACTAAATATTGACATATACTTCCTTGCGGTTGCTAAAAATATTTAAGAGAAAGACTTCATTCTATCAACATTCAACAACATTCACTTCTTAATAATCCCTAAGGGCTCAGATATGTTTTATTCTGTTGTCTCTGTATCTAAGATGCTCTAAATTGTCAATTTGGAAACCTGTTTTTCAGTGACTGGGGGAAAAGTATGCATGCATTTCCTCTGCCTTCCCTGAAAAACAACTACTAATGATATAAATAGACAATTACAAAACACTCCTAAGATATTTCTCAACCTTTCCTTGTACATTTTTTCATAATAAAAAGTCAAACTTAATCTTTTTACATCAAATGAAATACATTCTGGAACTCAAAGGGGTTTTTAAAGAACAAATGTTTCCTTGGGACCAGCAGTTAGCGTAATGCCAGCAGATGGCATAGTGATTACGTTGCTGGACTCCCACATGGCTGACTGTGATTCAAGTACCTGACCCAGAGGCTTTACACCCATGCCAGGCCTGTGTGTGTGTGCATGCCCAAGATCCTGGGAGGAGAATGGAGAAGAAGGGATTGCGGTGTGGTGTGGCCATCTCCCTGGGGGGTAATTTTTCACTTTCCCTTTCACTGTGTGTCTCTCTCTCCCCCCAGCAAGTGCATGTGCCCTAAGGCAAAAACCTCTTAAAACAAAGGAAAGAAAAAGAAATTACTTGGCATCTTTTTTTTTCAGAAAAATGTAAATGTTATTGAACAAGTAATTTTAAATCACAGAAGGAGAGTATCTAATTGAGAGAGAATATTCCCTCTCTCAAACTGAAGTCTTTGCACATTTCATTGCTTATACTAATATAACCTTCCACTGGTCATGATTTATAAGATAAAAGAATGTATCATTATGCAAGATGACTAAGTTCTAGAGATCTGTTGTACAATATAACACTGGATTTACAGTTAGAAATACTGTATCATATACATAAAAATCTGTTAAATGGAGAGAGTGCTTTTTTTTTTGAGAGAGATTTTTCCTATAGGGCATGTGCACTTGCCAGAGAGACAGAGAGATATACAGACAGACAGAAAGCGAGAAATCCCCCCCTTGGGGGATGGCCATGCTGCAATCCCTTCTCCTCTATTGTCCTCTCAGGATTTTGTGCACGCATGCACTTGTGCCCAGTGTGAGCTTTAAGCTGCCAGGTCCAGGACTTGAACCATGGTTGACTATTTGGGAGTCCAACAACGTAACCATTGTGCCATCTGCTGGTCCCCCGAGAGATTACATGTTAATTGCTTTTTTTTTTGGATCTTGGGCATGCACGCACATCCGCCCGGCATGAGTTTTAAGCCACCGGGTCCGAGACGCGAACCGCGGTCGACTACGTGGGAGTCCAGCGACATAGCCATTACGCTAACTGCTGGTTCCCTTAATTGCTTTTAATACATGAATTAAAAAAAATATATATATAACAAGCTAAAGTAGAAATTGATCCACATGCAGTTGAAAAACAATTCAGCATTCAATCGTAGGTACTAAGAAAGGACTATAAAAGGATGCTTTGCTTAGTACTGCTCTCTATAAGCAAAAGTTATTAATAATAATTTGCATTTACTAATTGACATCTTTAATAGCTTAACTTTGAATTCACTTTAAAAGTCTGTAAACCCTCAACTATAAACATTTTATTTAGTAAATTTATCTGAGAAGATTCTACTGTGGTTTTAAAAAAAACAAACATGGATTCTTTTCTTCAAGTTTTCTTTGCAGTGTTAGATAATACTATAATACTACCATAGAGAACAGACTACAACTATACCCTCTCTCTTCGTCGCACACGTGCTGAAAGAGTTCTTTGCAGTGTGTTTCCTGAAGTCAGATCCATAGTGGGCAGATAAGCAGATGCAGGTATATAAGAATCACATATTTTATCTATTTCATCTCCCACACTAGGTCGTGGAGTGGCAAAAACTAGCATGTGACATCCACCACAAGCAACCTGCAACATAAGTCCACAGGAAAATGAATAGACATTGATGTCAAACACAAATGGGCTTTTAACAATTATTAACTATAACACATGTAAGGGCTGCCCCTATAGCTCAATATTTAAGGGAACTAGATACCACATGGCCTACCATGATTTAAACACCAGCCTAGGTAGCTTGAAAACTATGCCATGTGCAAGTGTACGTACGCCCTAAATCCCAAGAGAGTGGAGAAATGGAGAAGGGACAGCAGTGTGACCACCTTCCATTGAGGGGTACTTTCTCCATTTCTATCTCTTTCAAGTTTGTACACCCCCTGGCAATTAAAAAGAAATCTATGTAGTGGTAGTCTTCCTAGGCTGTCTGTCTCTTTCTCTCTCTTTACACATACATACACACACACACACACACACACACACACACACAGTTGTCCCTTAATATCCATGGGTCTGGTTCCAGGACCAAAAGGACACCAGAATCCATTTTACATAAGGGATAATCAGGTCCCTTATGTAAAATGGCCTTGTCTTTAGATATAACCTATAAACTTCCTCCCTTATTTTTAAAATCACATCAGGAACACTAATAATACCTAATACACTGTAAATGCTATGCAATTATTATATTGGGTTGTCAAAAAAGTCATGATGTGCAAAAATGCATCATGACTTTTCCGAAAACCCTATAGTTGCTATATTGTATTGTTTTTTATTTATATTATTTTTTACTGTTGTGTTTTGATTTTTTTATGATTTTTGGGGGGATTATCTTCAATTCATTGTTGGAATATTCTATGGATATAGAACATTGATTCCAAAGGGTCGACTGTATATATTATATACACATATATACACACACATGTATTACAATACATCTTATAATAGTTAGAAGTATATGTATTATAATATATAATGTACAATTATTTCATTTTCTTTACTATGAAAATTAGAAGAAATTTATCATTTTACTTTCAATTTAATATAATTAGAAGGGAAAAGAACTTGGCATATTACATTTCTCATTACAAGT
>NW_006159727.1:2940059-2962810 GCF_000334495.1 Tupaia belangeri chinensis | reverse complement strand
TTACATGAGCATTTTCTTAAGTTTACTGCTTAGCAATTTTCAGAGGAAAATACAAGCATGCATATGCATGATGATGGAACAATGAAAAATGAAATCAAATTCAAAGATTTTTGAGGAATAAATGATTTTCAAGAAAATGTTAAAAATAAAACTACATTTTTAATACACAGACTAGCTATTTATTTTTTTTGAGAGATTTTCACTGTAGGGCGCGTGCGCTTGCCAGACAGACAGAGAGAGAGACAGAGAGACAGAAAGCGAGAAATCACCCCCCAGGGGGGATGGTCACGCCGCAATCCCTTCTCCTCCATTCTCCTCTCGGGATCTTGGGCACGCGCACACACACACGCCCGGCGTGAGTTTTTTAAGCCACCGGGTCCAGTACACGAACCGCGGTCGACTACGTGGGAGTCCAGCGACATAGCCATTACGTTAACTGCTGGTTCCCCAGACTAGCTATTTTATAGTGTTGTGGTATAAGAATAGTACATTCTGTACATTTCTTTCATAATATTTTCAATTTTCAAATTACATACTTTTTTTTGTAGTATCACTTTTTTTTGTTTTTGTTTTGTTTTGTTTAGATTTTTTCCATACGATATGTGAACTCACCAAGAGAGAAACAGAGAGAGAAAAAGTAAGAAAACAAGCTGCCAGGTCCAGGACTCAAACTGTGGACAAGCATGTGGGAGACCAGCATCTTCCATGTTAAATCCCTTCCCTTCCATTCTCTTTTCAGGATTTTGGGCACACATGATTGGCATGACTTTCAAGCCACCAAGTTTGGGACTCAAACAGTGATTGACCATGTGGTTAAGGCGCTGGACTCTCACATGACTGACTTCGCTGAGTCTAGCACCTTAACCACCATACCACCTGCTGGCCTATTTATCATCACTTTTTAAAATAACTGTCCCCGTGAGACTATAAGCTCAATAAATGATCATTGTGTTCATCTACATACTTTGTATTCTTAATATTTAGTACAGCATCTTGTGCACAATAGGCTTTTATTGAATGTTTGCCAGCTCAATAACTGGAAGTTTTGCATAGTAGAAGACACTAGGTGTTGGGAAAACAATTTTCAAGTAATATTACTATCACCAAGTAAATGGAATTTTCAAAAGTCTATATAGTTTAACTGGCAAAAGTATCAGAAACAATAGAAATACACATTCTTATCCTAATAACATTTAGCTATTTATACATATTTTCAAACCTCTTTATTATCAGATTCTCTCTTGTGCAGAATTTGAGTTTCTCAGTAACATTTAATTCCACAAATATTTACTTAAGACAACAAAACATCCTTCTGGGTACTACAAAAGAAACAAAGCTCACAGGCACAGTATAGCCTGGCTTTAAAGAGACATATGAGAATAAAGCAGTAAAGTCAAGATTTGGCAAAAAGAAAATTAAAGGAGAAAAATTAGGAAAGAAATAGGTTTTCAGAGTGGTATAAAGCCTGATTTTTAGGAAACTCTTAGATCTATCCATGATATTTTTTCATACAAACATAAAAGTAGCTATTTTTTATGAAACAATGACTCAAATACAAGAATATAAAAATGCAAACAGGGAAATGTGATGCCCTTACCAGATGAACTGTAAACCTCAAAAAATAAGAGCACAAAATGGGAATGAACTGATTGGTAAAATTCTCCAGTCCAAGTCCTAATTTTCCATGTCGACCATCTCCAAAAGTATACATAAGGCCCATTTCTAAAATGTAAAAAAGAAGAGAATTATGAAAGTTTTGTTATTTGTGTGGATCTACTAGTAAACAAATACATTCACTTACATTGTAATTATAACTCTCTTCTCAAATTCTGCATGAAATTTATGCTGATCCACTACCTTTCCATACTCCATGATCTCTGTGGTTTTATATGTAACATTAGGCAAGGAATATTCTGAGAATAAATCACTGAACACTGGTGGTTTGTGAAACCACGCAAGGTACTGTGTGGGGTAGTGGCACTACAGCATGTGATCTCATGATATGCATATTTTCAAGAGGAAGGAGATACTTGTATTCTTGATCCCCCTATGTCTCCTTACGATCCGTTTTTCCCTCAGGACATTAGCAGACCAGTTTCTGAACCTCAGGACTACTGACATTTTCTGGGTATATCATTCTTGATCATATGGATCTGTCTTTTGTACTGTATGATGATTCACAGCATCCCTGGCCTCTACTAACTAAATGCCAGTAAAACAAATCTACTTTGCAGTTGTTACAATAAAAAATGTCTCCAGACATCGTCATGTGTCTCCTCAGGGAACAAAGTCACTACTAGTGGAGAACTACTGGCATACATCAATCCAATGGTCTCTTTAACTAATTTAGGTCCTTGGGCTGTGGAATGCTACCAAGGAAATGACCTAAGCGAACCATGCTGACTAGCCTGTATACCAAGACTTGGGTCCCTTCTGTAGCTGGACCCATGATGATGATGAGTCAGCTGTCACTTCTCTACAGTTAATCCTTTTGCCTGCTGCCATTGCAGCTATTCTGTACTTTCTTTCCTCTCCTCAAGTCCTTTATACCACGCATCTCAAGTGAGCTGAAGGCCATGGAAGTAAAGGTAATGAGTGCCAACATGGGTGCACAAGAGGGGGATTGTTCCCTTCTGTAGCTGGACCCATGATGATGATGAGTCAGCTGTCACTTCTCTACAGTTAATCCTTTTGCCTGCTGCCATAGCAGCTATTCTGTACTTTCTTTCCTCTCCTCAAGTCCTTTATACCACGCATCTCAAGTGAGCTGAAGGCCATGGAAGTAAAGGTAATGAGTGCCAACATGGGTGCACAAGAGGGGGATTGTTCTCTAGGGTAGGAATTTAAGAAGGCTTTCAAACTAAATCGTAAAGGATGAATAGGGCTTGGCTACAAGAAGACAACAAAGAACTTTCCAGGCAGAGTCAGTCAACATAATTCAGTAAGGAGGCAAGTTAAAAAAAATTAAAAGTATACTCCCTATAAATAAATGATAACCACTGTTCAGACTCTTTAGACACATAATTCTTACTACTAGGTATTTAATTCCATTCTTAATATATACCCCTTATCACATCTATCCCTTCCTTTCTACTCTGATTACTTTATCTAAAATGCTCTTTAAGGTTTTCCTTTTTTTATCTCCTATTTTTTTCCATAGAACATATGAGTTCACTGGAGGAAGAGAGAAAAAGAGAAAGAGAACCCTTCATGGGGCATGGTCACACCACAATCCTTTCTCCCCCATTTCTCTCTCCTTTCAGGATTTTGGGCATGCACACACATGTGCCTGGCATTTTTCTCAAGTTGTGGAGTCTAGGATTTGAATTGTGCTGTCAGCCATGTGGGATCTAGCCACCTTAACCAGTATGGCCTGGGCTGATCCAAGCTTTGTCTTTTTAACATGACTAATTTTGCCTGAAAAAATAAACCCTTTACTGAGTTCTACATTATTAGCAGCACCTTGTTCCTGAGTTTGACAAGTAGACCCAAAGAAAGATCTCCATAGATAAAGAAGATACCACAGAGTGGAAGAAGGTCTTCAATTAGTGGTCTGAAGTGCCCTTCTCTCTATCACCTTACAAAGAAGGAAGAAGACACTCCTGAACATGCCTCTTGGTGACAAATGCACTATAAGAATTTACTTAGCCTGAATGTAGCTCTGTCAGATTGAATTGGAAGAATGTTTTAAAATAAATTACTTCTTATGAGATTTTCCCCTTTGGCCTGAGCAGAGTTAAGAGCCTTCAAACTGATATAATTTCAAAAAGATTCTGGCTGCCCACCAAAGTATAACACTATGGTCTTAATTATGACATTACTAGCCTATCTTGAATTTCTAAATCTTTGGATCATTTATATTTATTTTAAATTGAATTAAGAAAATAAAAAGGACTTAACAACTTTATACTTTGGGATATTTTTAAAATTACTTTTCAACTTTGGAGTATTAAATAGGGGATTCCATTTTTATCAGTTATTAACACCTTAAGTCAGATACAGTGTTCCATATGTTATTCACTTTGTAATAAAACATATACTAAGTTATATAAATATATGACATAAATTCTAGTCCATACCTGTAATCAAAGCTGTGTGATTTTCACCACAGGAAATAAAAATTATTTTCTGATCTTTCATATGCTCAATGACTTTAGGCTCTGAAGTTTCAAATAGAAACGTGCCAAGACCCAGTTGACCAAACTGTCCCAGTCCAAAGGCATACACTGATTTCTCTGAAAAGAAAGAGAAATGCATTGCATAGAGGTAGATACTATCACCATGATACCTATAAGAATCACCATCTTTCGCCTTTTGTAATAAAGGTTAAGTTCTTCTGAAATACCCAAACAGAAAGACTCGATACTGAAGTACAAATTTTGCTATGATGAAGGAAGAGAACAATGAGAAGGCACACATTTGTAAAAATTATGGCATGGGCCTGATGTTATCTTTGACACATAACTATAAAAGAAATTGTTATAAGTAAGTGACAAATATAATACAAAATACGTATGTCAGGGAACACCTGGAATTACCATCTCAGCTCAAAAAACATCTATTACCACTAACCTATTTCCTTCACTGCCTCAGTAAAAAAAGAATAGTGTCTCCTACAGAAAATCGCCTTACTTTAAAAAGGAGTTTAATAATCTATTTTATAAAATAAAACTTTATAGGCAAATCTGCATGACAATTAAAACATACAGTAGCTATGCTAGATTTACCCGTGAGTAAAACCCCTTCAATAGGAAATACAATAATAATGAAGGAAAAATGTTTCCCGCTATATAAATGTTTTTGAAGTGATTCCAAAGGACCTCTGATAAGTCTGTAAATATTAGCTCATTTACTTTCCAGAAATGGAAAAACACAAAAACAGGACACATGTGTGGTGATGCATGGGTCCTTTTAGACATTCAATTTCCCTGCATGTTAGAAAGCACAGTGATTACTAGTTCCTTCTCCTTAGTTCAGTAGTGGACTCTCTTATGACAGAAGAGAGAGCAAGTGCTGCACACTCGGGCCAGAACCCAAACCTTCATTATTACTGGTTGTGGCAAGTAGAAGAGTTTACTTAGATTCCCTGATGGTTTCATTCCTATCTAATAGAGTTGCTGTCAGGATTAAATGAATGAGAAAACATTCAGGCAGATTTGAAAACATAACGGGATATTCAGGTGTAAAGAACATTTTTCTAAAAAGCAATGATCTAATCAAGTCATCTTACTCTGACAATGGTTAATTTTTTTAAGAATTATTTTATGTAACTTTGTTATTTATTTTCATTTGACTGGAGAGGGACAGAATGAGAAAGAGAAAGAGAGAGTGGGAGTGAGAGAGAGAGAGAGAGAGAGAGAGAGAGAGAGAGAGAGAGAGAGAGAGATTTTTTTTAAAACAGGCCTCCAGGTCCCAGGACTCGAACCACCATTGGCCATGTGGGAGTCCAGCACCATTAACCACTATACCCTGCTGGCCCCAACAGTGGTTAACGTTAATAATCATGTATAACAGATTTACTTTTATCCTGTCTACTCAATTCTGGAGCTATATGGAAGACTCTGGGTTTGGATTCTGGGTGGATTTAAACATTCTAGGTTCACCTGTGATCACAGGTAGTAGAAGGTGAGGAGTAGGGGGATCAAAGCATGAGACCTTGTCAAGAGAACCTGTTTCTTTCAATTTCTCCCCTTTCAATAAATAAACTTTTAAAGGATTAATTTCAAATTTCAATTTCTAGAATAATTTCCTTTTTGAAATTATGTGAAATTAAAAAAAAAAAACCTTAAACCTTAGAATTATTTCCAAATTTAGAGTGGAAGCTTTGAAAAAATTATTTCTAACTTGGAAAAGATTTCATCTGGAAACTGTGATTCTGGAAAATAAAAACTTCATAAGCATACTTGAGTCTAAATTAGGAAGTCAATGAAAAGCAATGTTAAAAGAGAGGAATCTAAAGATAAAATATTGCTCACTCACCTTGCAACATTAAGCATATCATAAGAGACTGGATATTCAAAATTGATCTAGAATACTCCTAACTTTGAGTTACTGTACATAAACTGGTGACTTCAGAAGGTGTTCATTTCCTTTTCTTTTTAGTTTATGTTTTTATTCCATTAGTGAAAGAGACAGAGAGAGGCAGAAAGCACCCTCAACAGGGACCCAACCCTACGATCCACACTCCACACCCAGCCTAAGCCAGCAAGAATTAGAGGCACACGCATGCCCAGCATACTCAGAAGGTCTCTGGAAATGAACTAGTAACCTTCCCATGTGGGTTTACCATGCAGGGCACTGTGTTTTACAGCTGCACCACTGTCTGACTCCTTAATTTCTTTTTGTCAAAAAAAAATTTTTTTAAAAACATAACTTACTATGTAACTAAATTATCGCACATTGCTCATCTAAAATAAATCTAATGATGAGCAAATTTGGGAATATCAATTTATTACGCACATTATCAAGTAGTAAATTTCACATTATTGACTAGAATCCTGAAAAGGGACATGTCATACTAAATATAACATTACCACGATTCTAACTTTCCTTATCTGTAATCTAAAACCTTACTGCTTTTTAATGAATGAATAATAGAACATACAATCACAGAGAAATCCCCATATTATCCATTGTACATATCATAAAGAAATCCCCAAGATAAACATTGTGAATATCACAAAGAAAATAATTATCAACATGTAGAAAATAGCATAAACAGTAAGCTTTTCACAAAAAAAGCTATTTCAAGAAAAATAATGTCTATTTTAGATAAATACAGAATGAATATACAGGAGGAAAATGGTTTATCCTTGAAAATATGCTAAAAACAATGATATTTACAAAATGTGCTAAAAAATGTTATTTACTGCCCTTAAAGGTGTTAAGGTCATGAAAATGTCAATTAGCAGAAATAATTCAATAAGATTCATGTTTTTCTGCCTAAAAAATTCTTCCATAGGCCAGAAACTTCTATTTACTATAGGAATGAAAGGTAGAAAAAGGGACTTTTAACACAGAGAGAGAACTCACATGATGTATCTAAAAGTAACAAATCCATAGAAGCTAAGAATGGTGGTAGGACCAGCAGATGGCATAATGGTTATGTCTCTGGACTCCCATGTAGTCAACTGAGGTTTAAGTCCCAGACCTAGTAGCTTAAAACTCACACCAGGAGAATGTGCATGCATGCCCAAAATTCAGAGAGGAGAATGGAGGAAAAGAGATTGAGGCATGGGCATCCGCCCGGGATGTGATTTTTCGCTTTTTCTCTCTCTGGTGAGTGCACGTACCCTAAAGCAAAAATCTCTCTTTAAAAAGAAAAAAAATATAATACAATGGTGGTGAGCCAGCAGGTGGTGTAGTGGTTAAAGCACTGGACTACAATGTTTCTGACTGCAGTTCGAGTCCCAGACCTGGTGGCTTGAAACACATTCTGGGCGTGTGTGCATGCATGCCCAAACTCCTAAGAGGATAACAGAGGAGAAGGGATTGTGGGTGGCCATCTCCCTGGGGGTGATTTATCACTTTTTGTCTCTTTCTCTGATAAGCACATGCTCCCTATAGCAAAAATCTCTGTCTCTAAATGTAGAATGGTAGTTGCCAGGGGCTGCAAGGAGTGGAGAAAAGGGCATGGATGCGGCACAGGCATAAAGTTTCAATTATGCAAGGTAAGTTTTAGAGATCTGCTATGCAAAATGTGATGCCTATGTATAACAATACCATATATACACTTAAAAATCCTTAAGAGGCTAGATGTCACATTCAGGATTCTTACCACAATAAACAAAATGAACATTAGCAAAATTGCACTGGATACCACAGAGAGCAGGGACTGGAGCAGCAAGCTCTATACCTACCTGTAAGCACCACAGTGTGTCCTCCACCACAAGCGACTTGGATCACCTTTTCGGGAATTCCATATACCAGCTGGGGTATTCTGTGATTGATCAGCAGTTCATTGGGAAGACCTAACTTCCCACTCTCAGGTTCTCCAAATGTGTACAGTTCCCCATCCACTATTGAAGGGAAAAAAACAGTGCCCAATGATGAGATAAATAGAAATGAAATACTGGTCCTTTTGGCAAACATTCTCACATTCAGTAAAAATAAAAATAAAAATAAAAAATAAAAAATGACAGACAATGACACACCTTTCTTAAGATATTTGTACTGTATTGTAAGAAAATAAAGACAGATTTTCTTTTTCCCTGAATTTTTAAAAATATTTTGCCAGAGGGCGTATGCACTTGTGGAGGAGAAAAATAGAATACGAGAAAGCATTCCTCATAGGGAGTGGTAATACTTCAATCCCTTTCCCTCTCTCTCACTCTCTCTCTCTCCTATCAGGATTGTGGGCATGCACACACATGCACCCGGATGTGTTTTCTCCAAGAATCGAACCATGCACTCAGCATATGAGATCCAGCTGCCTTAACCACCACATTATAGGCTGGCCCCCCTTCAATTATTTTAATCCAATAACCTTCATGAAGAATCCACAACTATCACTACTAACAAATAACCAGAAAATCATTTTTGCTCTTTCATAAATATAGTGAAGAGTCTCTTGAATCTTCTACTTATCTTTTTTTTTGGGGGGGGGAGGTTTTTGTTATAGAGCACATGTGCTTACCAGAAAGACTGATAGAGACAGAGAGACAGAAAGCGAGAAATCACCCCCCAGAGGGGATGGCCACGCCGCAATCCCTTCTCCACCTTTCTCCTCTCAGGATCTTGGGCATGCACGCACACACGCCCGGCGTGAGTTTAAGCCACCAGGTCTGGGACTCAAACTGCAGTCGACTACGTAGGAGTCCAGTGACATAGCCATTACGCTAACTGCTGGTCCCATCCACTTACTTTTAATAAAATAAAATGACTAGATATGAAGCTCTCATAAAGAAATGAATTTTGTCTCATTTACTAGTATATGTCCAAAACCTAGCAGCGTGCCAGTACAATCATTTACTGAATAATTGTTGAATAAATAAATAAATGAAAAGTTGCTTTTTATGACACTTGTTTTAGAAAACTCACTTATATATGAAATAAATATGTTGAATGAATTTTAAAAAAGCAGATTTTAATCAGATTGCACTTCTTTCAGACTCTTACCAAGGAGCTCTGGACACTTAATCACTGCCTTTTCCACAGCTACACTGATTTGCTCCTTTATCACACTTACCACACTATATGATGGTGAGCTTCTTGAAAGAAGAAACTTTCTCATTCATTTCTATAAAACTGAGTTCTATAAAGCATGAATTTTAAAATTTGCATAAATGCATAATCTAATCTAAAGAATGATACAGAACATATTGCCATTAGTGTGAGGAAAGAGCTAACATAGAAGGTCTGTTTGCTAATTCTTTGCATGTCCCAAGGGAAATATGACTGACCCTTGGCCAACTCCTGGAAAGGAGGCCCTTGGAGTGTTCTTTATGTTACTGATTGATGCATTTATTATGTATAAGGAGACTTCAAAAGGTTCATGGAAAATGGAATTAAGAAAAGAGTTTATTTTGGTGCAAAAACATTTTTTTGGGGGGGAAGAGGTTTTCGCTTTAGAGCGCGTGCGCTCACAAGACAGACAGAGACACAGAGACAGAAAGCGAGAAATTACCCCCCGGGGGGATGGTCACACCACAATCCCTTCTCCTCCATTCTCCTCTCAGGATCCTGGGCACGCACGCACACATGCTCGACGTGAGTTTAAGCCACCTGGTCCAGGACCCGAACCGCAGTTGACTACGTGGGAGTCCAGCGACATAGCCATTACGCTAACTGCTGGTTCCCATGCAAAAACATTTTGAAAGTCATGCACAGTCTTTTCATAACACACATTTTACATGAATGGTTTAAAGACCCCTTGTACCTTTAGAGCAATGAACTCTGCCAGAAGAGCTTCCGGGAGTTGCTTTGTACCATGTCAACACTGATGATGTGCACTTGATTTCATTATTGAGGGTCCTGAGTCTCAGCTGTTATGACCAACTGCTAGCAGGAGGTGCCTACATGACTAGCCTCAGACCCTGAGACTAGACTGGGCTTCCCTGGACAAAGACATTCTATATATGACCACTGTAGTTCACTGCCAAAAGGAAAGCATGTCCTGTGTGGCCTTAGAAAGGAAGGATGAGGAAGCCTTTGCTAGACCTCTGAATTCTGCTGATGTATATCACCTCTCTTTTTTGTTCCTGCTCTGTATCCTGTACTGTAATAAATCATGACTCTCAATAAATCCTGTGAATATTACCTGCTATTGAAACTTTTGAGTCCTTCAATCAAATCACGAAACTCAGGGAAGTTGTGTGACACCTAACATATGGCTTGCACCACTTAAAACTTGGTTAAATATGACACACACAGTTATATTAATTTTCTGGATTGATCTGCATAGAAACAGCAGTTCTTTGGACCACAGTTTTCTATGAAATATTCAGCAACTACTGGCACAGAAGAGGTGTTCACTAAGTTAGCACCATTCTCTTTTTTACCCATGCCTCTTACCTCTCTTAAGGAGATGGTTACTAAATCTTTTTAAAAATAATTATTTATTTAGTTTTATTTATTATTGTTACTATTTTAAAATTTTCTAGAGGGCACATGTGCTCATCAGAGAGAGAAAAAGTGAGAATGTGAGTCACCAGGTCCAGACCTTGAACCACAGCTGGCCATATGGGAGTCCAGCGCCTTAACTACCACACCACCTACTGGCCCCTAGGTCTCTTTCCACTTGTCTATTTATTCCTGCCCTTCATGCCTTAACAAATTTTGACCTGGAACAACATTTTTTCTAATGGCTTTCCCTTATCCCCAAGATAACTTCACAACCATTTGTCATCCAAATCAAGGTTCTAATTATGATTCTTCCAAATTAAAAAAAAATTATCAAGTATAAACTCCACATAGTGTTCCAAAAGATCTCCATGTTGTCTCCAGACTCCTACACCAGTCATATTGCTACCTAGTCCCCAAGCTGGTGACTCTTTTGAGTCATATCTTCCCTTGAGAATGTTGCAACAGTTCTAGCAAAAAAAAAAAAAAGAAAAGAAAAGAAAAAAAAAAGCACATTCCAAATTTTGCACATCACTTCAGGGGTTCACTTTTGTTTAGGAGCCATGATCCTTAGGAAGGAACTCTAGCTCTAACCTCTGAATAAATTCAACTATGCAATAATCTACAAACACATGGAGATTTTCTGCCTCTATCACTGCAACATGCTTTTTTGTCCCTGCCTGGTTTGTTCTTGCCTCACCTCTACCTCTCAGAGTCCTTTCCACTGTTTGTGGTTAATTTTAAATAGCACCCTTTCCCTGAAATACGTCCTGATGCCCCTAACAGGAAATAATATTTTCTCTTCTTTGATCTCACATAAGATTCTGCTGTAAATCATGCTGTGTTTCCAATTACGATCTGTTATATATTCTAATTATTGGAGTAGCATAGGGGTTAAAAGCATGGGCTACATACAAAACCAGACTGCCTGGTTTGCATCTGGGTTCTGCCACTCACTGAGTCATACTGAGCAAGCTACTCGATCACTGTGTCTGTAAAATGGGGATAAAAGTGCCTATGACATGGGATTGTTGTTTTATAGGGATAAATGAATTAATGCATTCAAAAGTACTTAGCAGGCACAATCAGCATTCAGTCCTCACTAGCTGCTAAGTCATCCTTCTCTTCCCCATGTGCCTGTAGAGAACCTGTGTGCCAATAGAGGTTGTTTGGACCCTTAGAGAGGAAAACTAGGATTTGAATTCTGGTTCTGCAATTCAACAGCAGCATCACCTTGAATAAAACAGCATTCTAAACCTTCATCTATAAATGGAATCAGACACCATTGTTGTGTGTTGTGAGATTAAATGAAATGTATTTGTACTTGAAAACGATTTATATCAATAGATGGCAAAACATCACACTCTGTAGTTAGTGTACTGTGAAATCCTAGAGGATAGGAACCAGCAGTTAGCATAATGGCTATGTCGCTGGACTCCCATGTAGTCAACCGTGGTTCAAGTTCTGGAGCCGGTGGCTTAAAACTCACGCTGGGCACATGTGTGTGTGTGCCCAAGATCCCAAGAGGAGAATGGAGGAGAAGGGATTGCGGCGTGGCCATCCCCCCCGGGGGGTGATTTCTTGCTTTCTGTCTCTCTATCTCTCTCTCTGTCTGGCGAGCACACGCACCCTATAGCAAAAACCTCTCCAGAAAAAAAAAAAAAAAAACCACAAACAACAACAAAAAATCAACAAAAAAAGAAATCCTTGAGCATAGGTAATATGTTTTAATCAACTTTATTATAAGAAACACCCTTCAAAATGCCTTTTACATGGTAAGCTGCTGAATCGTTTCTCAGTGTCATCTTTTTAAAGTAAAATGTTTACTTACAAAGGATTAGCAAAGATATTTCCTGTAGCTAAGTGATTAAAAGTAGGTAAGTGCTTTTAATCCACATAAATGTCCCATTTAATTCTAAATTCTTTTCTTGTTTATGTACAACAACAAAATAACATTTATCATAAATAATGGAATAGGAAATTTCACCTAATTTATTTTTACTTCACTTAAGCCTATTAATTGTTTTATAAAATCTGGATTTCTCAAACTATTTACCTCCTCTGGTACTTACCTTCCCTAGGATTCTGACTTTCAGCACCCTGCCAGGACTCTATTCTTCAGTCTCTGAAGACTTCTACAAACATCCCTGTCCCCAGTTCCCACAATCCAAGCTTATTTACTTATATCTCCTATTGAAGTGCACCTCTTTCACGCTTACTGTATGCATGACTGGTAGAAATGCTAAAATTTAACCATTAATGCGGCAGATGAAAAGACATACAATCAGGGACAATAACTGAAAACTCCACATATTTTACTTCTAATATTTGAAAATTAAATATTTTATATAATTTAGAACATAAACTTGAATTTAAAACATGAATTTAGAACATTATCATTCAAACCTATTAGTAGACTGAAAAAATCTGTAGGAAGTTATAAACGTAACTGTCTCAAAATATTCTACATCTTTTATTAAGAATTAGACTGTTTTAGTCTTCAAACTTGACATACAAAGAGAAAAAGACAATTGTTTTTCATGTAACATTTATATCATGAAATACATACTAAGCAAACGCTTTAAGCTTGAGTTATTTCCAAGATTTATAAAAATCTGTTTAAATTATTAAGGTCATAAAAGAATGTAACTGTCTCAAAATATTCTACATCTTTTATTAAGAATTAGACTGTTTTAGTCTTCAAACTTGACATACAAAGAGAAAAAGACAATTGTTTTTCATGTAACATTTATATCATGAAATACATACTAAGCAAACGCTTTAAGCTTGAGTTATTTCCAAGATTTATAAAAATCTGTTTAAATTATTAAGGTCATAAAAGAATGGCTGGTGGAAAAAATTACTGGCAGTTCATATCAGCAGATGTAAATGAATCCCCAGCAAAATTCTTAGTGTGAAACTTCACTATATATACAAACCTATAGATATACTAAAACACATTCAACTGAACATTTTTAATGAGTTAATTGTATGGTATATGGGTTAAATCTCAAAAAAATTGTTTTTTTAGGGGCATAAAAATAAAAACAAGAGGTTAGTGTAATATCTGCAATGAATCCCCAGCAAAATTCTTAGTGTGAAACTTCAGTATATATACAAACCTATAGATATACTAAAACACATTCAACTGAACATTTTTAATGAGTTAATTGTATGGTATATGGGTTAAATCTCAAAAAAATTGTTTTTTTAGGGGCATAAAAATAAAAACAAGAGGTTAGTGTAATATCTGCTGGTTAAGGTGAAAAATTCAACTTCTTCCCTTAATGGCTAAAGTAGAGTTTATTAATTAAATTGATGCTGGTGGTTTTCTTAAAACCCAAATATAAGACCATGGTTTTTCTTGATATTCATATGTTTGGTTTATTTTTGTGTCTTTTTCCTGTTTCTTTGCTTTTTGTTCCCCCCACAAAGTATGTACCGTAGGAGCCCTAAAGTTGCTAATAAGTTGGTAGGCAGTATTGCCTCAAGGAATGTAATTAATTGATAATTCATTCACTGGTTCCTCATTCAAAAATATTTACTGATTATCAGTTTGTTCAAGACACTAGGAGCACAGTGCTGAACAATACTGACAGAGTTGGGTTTGTCCTCTCTTGGTATCATGCTCCCACCAATCAGTGGGTAACTCTGGGGGGCCCTGGGATGGGTCAATTGGTTACTTTGTGAACCTGAGTCTATGAAAAATGGAATGAAGAGTAAATGAGTCAGAGAAACTAAAGGGGGTCCATGAAACTATGTCTTCTAGCTGTTTTTTTGTTGTTGTTGTTAGAAAAAAACATCAAATACATGGAAAGCCATAATCATCTTTCTCCTATGATTACTAGTGTAGATGTAGACTATAAAAGAGGCTATCATTTCAAATATTTTAACTAAGGTAGAAAAGGTTATCAACAGGCCTAAGAAGGGAAGAAATTTGTGATGCTAAGAAAAGTTTTACCAATGGAAATCATATCCCACAGTGAGCTCTCTTTCTTTCTCCCTAGTATCTATCCTGGATCCCACTATGGAAGTTCATGACTCACTACTGAAACAATAAAAAAAAAAATGATCAGGCTAAGAGCAGAGTAGGTGAAAGCGTAGAGGCAAGCAGGACCAGAGGAAAATGGACTATAGGTCTTGTTTCTAATGTTAAGAAGATTTGAGAATCAAAATTCAGAAGGAGTTTAGTTTTGTTTTGTTTTAGAGAGAGATTCTTGCTATAGGGAGTGTGCACTACCTGGAGAGACAGAGAGAGAAAGTGAGCAATCATCCCCTAGCAGGGATGGCCATGACATAATTCCTTCTCTTCCATTCTCTTCTCAGGACTTCAGGCATGCACAGATATGTGCCCAGTGTGATTTTTAAGCCGCCTAGTCTGGGACTCAAACCATGGTCAGCCATGTGGGAGTCTAGAGTTTTAACCACTACATCACCTTGTGGCCTCAAGAGTTTTTTAAAATATCAATTTTGTTTTCTAATAGAGCCAATATTCATTTAAAAAGTCAATGTGAGACCAGCAGATGCATAGTGGTTACGTTGCTAGACTCCCACATGGCCAACTGTGGTTTGAGTCCCAGAACAAGTAGCTTACAAATCACAACAGGCATGTGTGCATGCATGCCTGAGACCCTGGGAGGAGAATGGAGAAGGGACTGCAGCGTGGTCAACCCCCTGGCGGGGGTGATTTTTCACTTCCCCTCTCACAGTTTCCGTCTGTCTCTCTCTCCCTGGCAAGTACATGTGACCTGAAGCAAAAAACTCTAAAAAAAAAAAATTAATATGTGAGAGAAAGTTTGAAATTATAAACTGTCATTAAAGATATAGAGAAATACTATTACTAATAGTATTACCTAAAACATATCATTACATAGACAATCGTGGCATTATTTTCACAGAACTATATATCAATTTATTATTAATTTAGTAATAATGTAGTAATGGAAGGTAACATGATGAAGCCAAGTGATTATGTCTTACTTGTTACAAAAGCTGAGTGATGTTATCCACAAGAGATCCAGGAGATAGGTTTCCCAATGGTTACCTGCTGGGGGACACATGTATTGGATATATCATTCAAACCAATCTGCCCTTCAGAATTGTCACCCCACATAAAAAGTTCTCCATTCTCTATAAAGAAAACACAAGAAAGAGAAAATTTTTAAAAGGTAGCAGGGCTGCTCTCAAGCTATTATATTTGCAATAAACCGGTTATATTTTAACTTAAAAAATTATGTATTTTGAAAGAACAGGATTAATACCTTGACACCAACTGGCTACTTAAGAGTTCAATTTCTATTGTGAAATGTTTCTATGATGGTAAAGAATGGAGAATTACCTGTTGGTAATTCACTTTAGTTAGGCCCAAATTTTTATCTCAATAGCAACAACAGAATATCCTTTCATATCATCACCTTTTCTTATTCTAATATCTTTAAACAGAAATGTGTTCCTCATTCCCAGTAGTCTAAGTGCAACTGAACTGAGACAGCAGTCGTTATAACAGACAACTCCATGTCAAAAGCACAAGTTCCTTGTCAAAAGGGCCCAGAAGACCTTATTCTTGAGAACACTGTATAAATGATGTTTTAAAGGTGGGGGATGAGAAGAAATGTTTTCACTAGATTTTTTTTCTCATAACTTATACCTAACAATAGAAGCTAATTTCAGAGACTGGACAGATATGGAAGCATATACAACATTTCAAAAACAGGTAAACTTATGTCCTTTCTCAAAAGGATTTTGGTATCAGAAAAAGTTAACTAGGAAAAATATTTTAGAAAGAAATCATCAACACTTATTTATCTATATTTTTTAATTAATTAAGCTATTTTTAACTTTGAAATGGTTTAATAGGGCAAATAAATAATTTCCCTTTTGGAGAGGTTTTTGCTATAGGGTGCATGTGCTTGCCAGACAGAGAGAGACAGAGTGACAGAGAGTAAGAAATCACTCCCCAGGGGGGGATGGCCAGGCCGCAATCCCTTCTTCTTTATTCTCCTTTTGGGATCTTGGGCACACATGCACACGTGCCTTTAAGCCACGTGAGTTTAAGCCACTGGGTCCGGGACTCGAACTGCGGTCGACTACATGGGAGTTCAGTGACATAGCCATTACACCAACTGCTGGTCCCGGCAAATAAATAATTTAAAAGAAGAACCAGCAGGATGTTAAAATGCTCATTATATGGTTAGCAAAACTAAAGAGATAGTACTCTGACTTTTCTAACAATCAGGGCAACACTGGAAGCTACAAAGTCTCCCACTTGGAACAAAGCAGTAGACTAAAAGCTTCAGTGAGACCAGGTTGATCTGGGCTCTAAATTTTCAAGGAATTTCTCACATGGCATTTTGATAGGGAAGGTAGAGAGGAGCACTGACCATTACAAACCATATTTTAACAATACATGACACACCAGATTTCTACAGATATTTCTGATAGTAGCTTTGGATAAAGCTGCAAGTATAATTTTCAGAGCATACAGTGAAAATAAAACTTAAGTGTATCTAAAGGAATAGACGGGCAACAAAGCTGAGAATCTACCAATTACCTTCTACATGTATGTTTACGTCTAATTCTAAATAAACATGAGATTGTCCTATATGTCAAAATTTAAAGTTACATGTTAAATGTCTTCTCAAAGCACATAGTTAAAGAAAACTAAACAGCAATGGTGTCTTCAGTTTATTGAGTTAGTATATCTTGGTCTAAAGGAAAGGGATGTGTCCAGATTGAAATGGAAACAAGTCTCACCAGTCAGTACAGCTGAGGTATTAGATCCAGCAGAAAGTTGTTTAATCTTATGTTGGGATGTAAAAAATTCAATTAGCTGAAAACTGTTTCTCTCGTCAGTGTCACCAAGTCCCAACTGCCCTTCATTATTTCCTCCAGCTGAATATACATTGCCTTCTTCTGCACACAGAAAAGAAAACATCAATGTATATGGTTGTCTTCTTTATGAGACAGGTCAACATGTACCAGATATTTCCTCTATGAAGCATGAAGAAAGCTGAAAGCTGTTATGATCCTATTATTTGGTGAACAACGTCATTTCCTGGTCAAAAATAAAGCAAATCAAGCAAGACCACACAGTTTCGTGAGATCTGATATATCATTCTAGAGTTTAACTAGCAATTGAGGTACACAGGATACATGAAATACATTTTCTTATCAACATAGTACTTTAACAGAGCGAAAAAGAGGAAAGTAACTGCCAAATTAGTTTAAAATACAAATCAAACTATTTTAAGAGATGTGGCTCATTCATTGTCACTTCCATGTCCACTAAACTTAAGATATAATAGTAAAAATAAGTAAAATGACCCAAGAAGAATAGAAGAAATATGACAATTCTTTGTTCCCAGCTAAATAGGAAGATAGGACAGCACTGTGATTAGGAGGGGGAAATCCAGAGCCAGACTGTTTGCATACAAATTCTGATTTGCGACTTTCCACCTCTGAGACCTTGGGGAAGTTGTACTTAACCTCTCTGTCTCTCATTTTCCTCATCTGTAAAATGAGGATGACAGTACCTACATCATAGAGTATTTCTGCAGATTAAATCAATTGACATTGGTACAGTTTATAGAATATCATTTGGCTCATTGTAAGCAATACATAAATGTTTGCTAATAACTTTAAATAAAAGGTATATCATGCCTACAATATAAACATTTCCAGTAAGCTCTAAATTAATAATGCCTTTTTAAACACGTGCATATTAAATCAGTTATATTGGTCATAAAAATACATGACATTAAAGGCTTTTTAAATTGTATTTAAAACTGAGAGCAAAATCAGCCTGTATTGGTAGTATTTTAGGGAAAAAAATGAAACTTAATTGAGGAAACCAGACTAACTTTCAAATGGGAGATACTAAGGTCACATGGAATTGGACTGAACAACTTAACACATACGGGGCAAACCAGACTTGGTGAAATGCTAAAGCAATTTCAAAAATTAGATGAATAAATAGTGGAATAGTCACAAAAGCCTCCATGAAAGAAGAAAGACTTACATGGGAACTGAAAGGATAAGAATCTGAATAGGCTAAGCAAAAGAGGAAAAAAACATTTCAGGAAGAAAACAGTATAAATGAAGGCCAAAAGATGAAAAGCGGAGGCAGCGAGAACAGACAGAAGAAGCTATGTATAGGGGGGAAGGAGGGGAAAAGTTTTGCTAGTGGCCAGAGCCTAGGAGTCTATTTGTTCTACCAGAATTTGTTAAAAAGAATACCCCTTCTTCATTGAATTACCTTGGCATTTTTGCCAAAAATCAGCTGAGCATATATGTGTGGGTCTACTTCCAGACTCTATTCTGTTTGATTAATGCTGCCTATTTTCATTAACACCAATCTGTCTTGATTACTGTAGTATGACAACAGGTCTTAAAATCAGGTAATACAAGCCCATCACTTCTGTTTGTTTCCAAAATTGTCTTGGCTATTCTATGTCTTTTGCTTTTCCATATAAATTTTAGAATCATCTTGTCAATTTCCACCCCCTCCCCACACACACATACACAGTCTGGATTTTGATTGGCATTGTGCTGACTCGTATTAATAGACTCTTGGGGTGGCTTCCACTCAGCATCAGCAAGGAAAAGAGAAGAGTAATAACAGAAGCAACTAGTCATTGAAGCGTGCACGCAGGCAAGGAGATGTAGCCCCTTGATAAAACCAAGAAAAGAAACTCCTTCCTCAGCCATTTAACACTTACCTGCATATTTACAAAGGCAAACACTAACATTTTTAAAACACTAAACACATTCTTAAAAACCCTAATCTTACTGTTGCCAAGGTACTATTTTTATTAATTTTAAAAAGCCATAAATGTTACCGGAGTAAGACCTCAGTTCTCAAAGTCAGGCAGGAAGTCAGACAGGTTGAATACTATACCTGTTGAAACTAGGGTGTGGTTTCTTCCACAGGCAGCAAATTTTACTTTTTCAGGTTTTAGAGCTAAAAATATAAAAATATGACAATTACATATTTTACGGTCATGAAAATGAGAAATTATCCACATCAAAGGTTAACTTAGTAGTAGAATTTCAGAACTAAATGTGTATTATAAAAACAAGTGGAGCTTTGAAAACAATACAGATAGCTTAGCCCTATCTGTGTCAATGTGTCTGAGATAGGGCCTGGGCATCTATATATTTTCAAAAACTCTCTAGGTAATTAGCATGTACTGAGATTCACTAATACATTGCCTCCTTGTGAACCTGATCTATTGCTCAAACTGTCATCACCATTATTTATTAAGCTCATCTTCTACCTGTAAGCATATACTTGGGTTAAAGTTGTCCATTCATTTATCAACATATTCAAAGAACCCTTTTAAAAAATCTCTTAATAAGTCCCTGCCACAGAAGCTACAAGGTGATTGTCTAAGACAGAGCCTCCGGTCTTAAGAATTTCATAGTCTAGAAAACCTTTTAAATTGTTTATTAAATAAGATATTTGTGAGTAATCCTCATGGTTACATGAATACCCCAAGTAGAGTGTGTTCAAGACTTTTTGACCTATCTACAACCATGATGTCCACAAATCTAATAAATGAAACACAGATAAATATTCTAACACGTTTTTTTTTCTTTCTATAACAGCAATATTCAAGCAGTTTTACAAACAGGGAAAAAAAAGATGTTCAAGTGTAATACTGTAAAATCATTACTTCCTTTGTAGTTCCTGTGTTTAAATTAATGTGATTTTTAGAACCTAACATGTATAGATAGTTCTGAATTTCAAATCATAAAATTGAATGATATTAACATTTACCTAAATGTCAGAAAATAAAGAAATAAAGGCTTTATTATTTATGACATTAAAGAAGTACACAATCAATATTTTATTTAATTTTAGTGTTTTATTTAGTTTAAGTATTTAAAATGGTAAAGAAGAAAAAAAAATCTCAAACCTTTGACACACGTTGGCTTGCTGATAGTTGACTTTGATCCTAATCCTAACTGACCCCAGTTGTTACTGCCAAACATGTAAAGCTTATTATTTCCTGGTGAGAGGGAAAAAATATTAAATAGAAGCATTTTTCACATAAATAATGTGAGATGACATTGTGAAACAATAAAAAAGCTGTATTTGAAAAATAACATTACTTTCCTATGTTGAAACAGGTACCTTGTCCATCTATGTACAACCACCTACTGAGAGTCAAAGAGATTCTAAGACTGTATAGTAGTTTTTTATTATAGTGAAATAGACATATTCCGAGAAAGTTGTGCGAACAGAAAATCATACTTAAATACACTAAATAAATTTAAAATATGAAAGACTTTCTTAATAAATTGGTAAAGGATTCTCTGGCAAAGTTTAAAAAAACAACAGCAGTCTATATTTTCTACATGGTTAAAACCTAACATGTCTATAATATTTAGAATTCTCTAAGTATTACTCTCCTCATTCAGGATTGTAATACTCACCTGTAACAATAGCAGTATGTTCATCTCCACATGAAATAAGTATAGGTACATCATTTTTAAACCAGAATTTACTGGGAATATTTTCAGCAAATTTAGTTTTTCCAAATGTAAACACAGCACCCGAATCTGCAAATATAAGATTGTTTCTATTTGATCATTTGTCTTATGTTTTCTGCTATTAAAATAGTTTTTCATATTTATCCATATGAAACCCTATTACTTTTCAGTCTGTTCTACTTTTCAAAGAGAAAAATGTTCCCCCAGCACACATATATATTCATAACTGTTTTCAGGTAATCATAATGGTGAATAAGTAATCAAATATTAATATAACTTTCAATTCAACATTTTTAATGTTAACAACAGCAAATTATCGAAGTCTTCAACAGAAAACCATTTCAGCTTTCCTTGATATTTCTACTGAGGTGAATTCAGAAATTCAGAGATCTAGTATAATATGAAAGGATCCTCTCAAAAGTGCTACTCTAAGAGAACAGCTTCTAATTCTTATCTTTACTTGTATATCATAGTTAGTTATGGACATGTCTTTTTCACCCTCCTAAGTACCATCACAAAATGCCATGGTCCTAGGAGACTGAGGATGAGGGAGTAGAGAGGGATATTGAAATTTAACATTTTAAAATTAAATCATTACCTGATCTGAGTAGTAGTCACAAACTCTTTTGATCCAATACCATTTGGTGAGAGACCATAACCCCCCTACCAGTTCCCAATAACCATTTAAATACACAAATACAAACCAAATAGGAGGTCAGATCCAACTTGTAAGGGTATCCCAAGAAGGATGATCACATATAAAGAAAGTAATTGGTACCAGGAAGGAAAACATAATTAATATAAGCATTAATAAGTATCAGTACACAAGAGGCAAGGTACTATGGAAAACCTTTTGAGAACCATTTTGAAGCATCTCAATTCAAGTTAATAACTGAGAGTTGGGAGGCCAGGATCAAGAACAGGTTTTCTCCAGAACGAATCATTTTAACCATTTTGTCCTTCCCCAGGGAGCCTTTCCTGATACTCAAATCAGAGTCTGATGGGCCTACCCTGACCCCCTAGTATCTACTGTCAAACTTTATTGTCATTCCGTTTCTCCATAAGTAGTGAACTCCAGGAGGCCAAGAGTGTGGGGGAAATGCAACAAATATTTCAGTGAATACATGTTGGTCGTGACCCTTTCATGAGTCAGAAAATCAATTTAGTGGATCATTATCAACATCTTTAAAAGAATGTATTATAGAAAAGTTGAGCGCATTTCAAGTGATTAGTAACGTCTACTTCTGTTATGCGGTGCCAACTTTGAACGAGGTCGCAAGGTCAAATACATTTCTAACTGTGGCGCTTAGAGGAAAAGTCTAAATAAACACTCGCTAAAGGCTATCTCTTCCCCCATCCACTTTTACTCCTTCCCCCTCCTGTCATCCCCTCTGCTGCTTTCAATAAAAAATGGTTCCTGGGGATCTCCAATGTGCACAAGTGTGAAGCAGGTACTTTGGGAAGTTATTAGGGAGGTAAAAAAGTGTCTCTGCCTTCAAGAGACTTCAAAAACTTATGTTAAAATAACAAAGACAGGCACCCCGTTCTCAGTCATCTGCGCCCCATCCTCGTCCCTCAGTCATTCGTGTGCCCAAGGCCAGAGCTCTTGTCCTATTCCCGCCGCCAAGGCTCAGGCCTGTCCCACGACGGGGCCGGCCCAGAGGCGGGGCCTAACCGGCCGCCCCCCATCGCGCACC
>NW_006159727.1:2933185-2939909 GCF_000334495.1 Tupaia belangeri chinensis | reverse complement strand
CACAGGCCACCCCCCCAGTCCAGCAACAGGCCGCGGGAGCCCCCGGGACCCCCATAACGACACTCCGGACATCGGCTACAACCGCGCTCCCGGAAGTCAACAAACAGCCGCCAGGGGCAACGGAGGCGGAGCTTTGGGCACGAGGCGGGGCGCGCGCCAGGGGGAGGGGAGCCAAGGCCGAGCGGCCGGTGCGGCGCAGGCGCAGGCGCAGGCACTGTGGAAGGGCGGTACGGGCCCGTACGCCCTCTGGCGGCCTAGCGGGATGCGAGGCCACCTGGACCTGAGGCCCAAGAGCTTGTGCGGTGGAGATTGAAGCCCCGCAGGGACGCTGCCCAGGTAGTGACAGATGTCACAATTTCACCTATGTGACACAGGCCAACGTCGACAGGTAACTATAGTAATACTAGGGATACTGACGTAACATGAAATGAGCAAAGTACTCTGCTAAACGTTATGTGTCCTAAATTGTATTAAATCACGTATAAACCAAGACTTGGCCTATAGTAAATACTTATTAAATATTCATCGAATGGACCAGTTTTATTGCAACCCTGTAAGGTGGTTTATAGATGTAGAGATCAGACAATGGGAGAGCTGGAGGCCAGCTCAGCTAGTCCAGCCTGTAGTCTGAACTGCCCAGTCGTGTTCTCCCACAGCAGGGAAAAGCAGATGCATCCGATCCACCACTGACGGGAACATGCACAAGGGATTCACCAACAGCAGAACATCATTGCGCTAGAAATGGCGAGAGATGAGAGACAGAGATAGAAGAGGAGAGGAGGGGAGATGGTAATTGGACAGAGAAGTGAGGTGGATGGAAAGCTTTTGTTATGCTAGGAGAGATTGAGAATGCTGAGAAACCAAAACGGATAGAGAATGCAGTCAGGAGAGTGAAGGAATTATTAATAATGTAAGGCAGGAGGAGATAGCATCCAGACCCCATATGGAGAGACTGGCCTTAGCTAGAAGGAAAAATTTTATCCTCATACAGTAAACTATTGATATGTATGATAGATTGATACCCATCTCTCTACATAGGTCACATCTGTGTACTATTGATATATATGTGCTTTATAGCTAGATCATATATATTTTATATATATGAGGGGACTTCAAAAAGTCTATGGAAAAAGTGAAATTGAAGTATGAGTTTATTTTGGTGCAAAACATTGTGAAATCCATGCAGAGTTGTTTCATAATACACATTTTTCCATGAATGTTGTGAAAATACCTTGTAAATATAGCTATGCTATAGCTCTAGATCATAAATATCATATAATGTATGATAATATTACTGTCTGCTTCAAAAGATAGTGAGACATTGCATAATGTATATAATAAAATTTACAGCTGAGAGCCTGGAAAAGAGTAGCACTCAATAGTGTTAGTATTATTAATAAGGTGGAGTTAGCTATGCATTTGTATAACTCAGGCTATGCTGGAATGCAAACAACACTCAAATCTCATGGCTTAACACAGATGTAGTATTTTTCTTACTCATGCTCTACGTCCAGTGTGAGTCAGTGAGGGTATCTCCTGGACCTGATCACGCAGGAGCCCAGGCTACTAATGGAGGTTCAGGTACCTTGGAGCTGCAAGGTGTGTAACTCATGATCTCTTTATTTGCTGTAGCAGGTTAGGAGAGAGAGGGAGCTGGAAATTGTTTCAGGCCAGAAGTGACATGTTTCTCCTTCTCATAATCCATTGGCCAGATCCAGTGTTATGTGCCTCTATGGACTGTAAGGGGGCTGTGAAATGTGGGTGAGTGCATAGACATTCAGTAAGTAGTAAATACCTCTGTCACAATCCCTGCAGTCAGGTAGTTTGGCCTGCACAGTAATCTCCCTCAGCCTAGAAAAGTCAGGGTGTTCTAAGGTATAATTTTATAACTCTCCACTTCAGTCATGTGCTCTTTCAGTGCTCCCTTTGTGCATGGCCAAACACTCATATGCTCCCCAGGAAATTGTGTTGATACACAGAAGTCATCACACGTCTGACAACCTGTACAAGTCTTGGCAATTTCCTCTATTAATTCTAGTTGTTATTCATTTCTGGAGCATTTTGTGTCAACTAAAAATAGAGGCATGTATGAACAAGGAAGACATTTGATGGATTACACTTCCTGGCTGAATGCGTTTCTTTCTTGACAGCATTCAACAAACTTCCCAGGCTTGCATTCTGAGTTGCATTACAATGCAGCTACTCTCACTGTTTATCTCTCTATTAGAATCAGATAAACAGGTTTGTCTCCACTATGCTAACTCAATTGTGAAATCTCATATATATCCACATTTACAGAACAGATTCTAATGGGTTCCTTGCTTTCTGAATTTCTTTTCTTTTCTTTCTTTTTTTTTTTTTTTTGACAGTTTTTTACTATAGGGAGCCTGTATGCTCACCAGAAAGACAGAGAGAGACAAAGAGACAGAAAACAAGAAATCACCCCCCAGGGGGGATGGCCACACCACAATCCCTTCTCCTCCATTCTCCTCTTGGGATCTTGGACACGCACACACATGCGCCTGGCGTGAGTTTAAGCCACTGGGACTGGGACTTGAGCCACAGCCAACTACATGGAAGTCCAGCAACATAGCCATTATGCCAATTGTTGATCCCCCTTGCTTTCTGAATTTCTTTAATGCAGCTCAAGTGTATACGAATTAAGGATTCACAGGTCCACAGTTTTATTTATGAAACAGCAGACAGCAGGTAGGATCTGCTGTGTTTTCACTTTTGTTCTTTTCTTATTTAATCCAGTATCTTAAAATCTTTAACATGATGCAGATCATCTAGCGATCTTGTTAAAATTCAGATTCTGGTGGCTAGCAGGTGACATAGTGGTTGTGGCACTGGACTCCCATAAGGCTGACTACAGTTCGAATCCTGGACCTGGTGACTTGAAACGCACGCAGGGCACGTGTGTGTGCATGCCCAAAATCCCAAGAGGAGAATGAAGGAGAAGGGACTGTAGGGTGGCCAGCCCCCAGGGGTGATGTTTTACTTTCTCTCTGTCTTTCTCTGTGTCTCTGGCGAGCATCCGTGCCTCATAGCAAAAACATCTCTTAAAAAAATGAGATTCTGATACTGCAGACCTAGGACCAGGGAATGAATTTTTTAACAAGTTCTTTGCTATTATTACTGCTCCTGCTGATCCATAGATCATACTCTGGGGTCAGAAGGTAGCATGATGGTAAAGGTGCTGGACTTCCACATGGCCAACTGCAGTTTGAGTTCCAGACATGGTGGCTTGTTCTCTCTCTCTTTCTTGTGAACATGCATGCCCTATAGCAAATTAAAAATAATAATAAATAAAATTAAATAATTCTTTAAACAAATTCATAGGTCATACTTAGTGTAGCCATGACTTAATCTGTGGAATGGCAGAGAACTAGTCCATAACAGACAGAAAGGGAAAGACTAATAAATGAGATTGTGGACAATTAACTAGTAAAGGATTTAGTATTCAGAATATACATAGAACACTAATGAATTGATAAGTAAAAAACATATAAAGAAGAAAAAAAATAACCAAAAGATATAACATTGACAAAGATGAAAAATACAAATGACAATAAATATACGAAAAGATGTTGAACCTCACTAGAAATAAGGAACTGCAAAATAAGTAATAAAGAGATAAACATTTTATATTCATAAGATGGGCATTAATTATAACATAATAACAGTAATAAACTAAAGCAATTTTGAGTGTTTACATAGGGGCTATCTTCATGAGAAGGTTGCTGGTGAAATTAGCACAATCACATTGGAGAATAATTTGCCAAAACTAAATAAGGTTGAAAGGTAATCTGTGCCCAAAGAGACATAATGAAAATGATTATAATAACATTGTTGTAGGAAAAAAATGGAAATAACCTAAATGTCCATCAGCTGTGGAATAGATAAGCTGTTTATTTACACAGCAGAGTATCATATAGATGTTAAAGTTAATAAATTAGTTTTACTTGTATGCACATTAAGAATTCTCAAAAACTTAAAGTTGAATAAAAAATAAAATTACAAAATGACATGTATTATATATTGCTATTCTATCTAAAAAACTAAGTACATAAAATAGAATATTTTATAGAGACACACATACACATACGTAGAAAGTGATCATTTATGGGAATGAACTACACCATATTGAGAAGAATTATTTCCTCTGAAGCAGGAAGGAAGGGTGAGTGATGAGTGGTGAAACTTTACAAATATCTGTAATAATATGCTTTTTTTTTAAAAAAAAAAATAATATGCTTCTTTAAGAAGAAAGCAGATCTAAAACAAATATGGTAAAATGTTGACATCTTTTCAAGCATACTGGCAGATAGGTGAGTGGCCGTTTATTATTTTCTGTACTTTATTACACAGTTGATATATTTTTTTAGATTTTTGCCATAAGGCACATATGCTTGCCAGAAAGAGCCTGAGAGAGACAGAGAGAAAGGGAGAGTGAGAAATCACCCCTCAGGGGGAATGGCCATGCCACAATCAGGACTTGAACCACGGTCGACTACGTGGGAGTCCAGCGACATAGCCATTATGCTAACTGCTGGTCCCACACAGCACAATGTTTTGAGAATTATTCTATGTTGTGTTTATCAGTAATATGTTCCTTTATTTATGGATTTACTTTATCCATTTGGTCATTAATGCACATTTGGATCATTTCAGTTTTTGACTATAATGAACAAAGCTGCTATGTGCATACAGGATTTTATTTGTGGGTGAATGCTTAAACTTCTCTGAGGTAAATACCTATGAAATAAAATTGCTGGGCCATATAGTAAGTGTATGTTTAACTGTATAAGAACTTGTCCAATAGTTCTTTAAAGTGATTGTGCAATTTTACACTCCCACTAGCAGTGTATGAGTATTCTAGATTCCCGAGAGCCTTAGGAACACTTAGTATTGTCAGTATTTAATTTTAGCCATTCAAGATTAGGGATTTCTCATTGTGGTTTTAATGTACATTTCCCTGATGATTAATGATATTGAGAATCTTTCCTTGTGCTTAATGGTCATTCAGTATTCCCTTTTGTAAAATGTCTCCAAAATCTTTTGTTCATTTTTTAAAATTTCATTGATCATTTTTTAATTTTTGCATTGTAAAATTTCTTCATATTTTTTGGATACAAGGCTTTCATCAGTCTCATGTATTTGAGTATTTTCTTCAAGTCAATGGTTTGCCCTTTGCACATTTTTAAGAGAGAAAAACAGAAAGCAAATAAAAAGAACCCTTCCAAGTTTATTCAGGTTAAAATAGGGATTTTGTACCAAAAAAAATCTAAATTTCAAACTTTTCAAAAGATAATTAAATGTACTATTAAAACTCTAAATAAAACAATAAAATTTATTTACTTTTTGTTGCTTCTTAGATTGACAAGGATTAAAAACATTCCCAGGATCCAGTGAGCAGGATAAATAAGAATCTTCATTCTCAGTTGATGAGAATTCAGAAAGGTAAGACTTTCTAGAAATGCAATTTGCAAATGCAAATTATAAATGTATTTTTAAAGTCATGTAATTCTTACTCAGCATACTCACTTATGTAGGATAAATTCTTCTGGACTTTTTTCTACATACATATACAAATTGGTGCAAAAATATGTGCAAGGATGTTTAATGCAACATTGTTAGACTGAAAATGTTAAAGACAGCTAAATGACTTCAGTAAGTTAATGAATAAGTAAATTATTAGGTTTTCATATACTAGAATACAATAATGTAAGCATAGATGCAACAATCAATCTCTACATATATATCCAAAGACTGTGAAGTTGTATCTTGAAAACATACCTACGCTTCCATGTTCACTGCAGCATTATTATTACTATTATTATTTTTAATTTGCTAGAGGGCATGTGTGTTCACCAAAGAGAGAAACAGAGAAAGAGAGAAGAAGATGAGAAAGCACTCCTCATGGGGGAATGGCAACCACAATCCCTTCTCCTCCATCCTTTCTTTTGGGACCTGGGCATGCATGTACTTGTGGCCAGTGTGTTTTTCAAGCTGCTGTGTCTGAGTCTCAAACCATACAGTCGGCCATGTGGGATCCCCAGCCCATGTGGCTGCCCCAACCCCCATGGTACCAGCTGGCCCACACTGCAGCATTATTCACAATAACCATATATGGAAACAACCAAAGTTTTCATGGATAGATGAATGGGTAGAGAAAGTGGATAATAACAGTATATTATTCAGCCTTAAAAAAAGAAGGAAATCCTATCATTTACAACAACATGGATGGACATAGATGGCATTATGAAATAAGCCAGAAACACACACACACACACACACACACACACACACAAACAAATACTGTGTGATCTCATTTATGTGTGGACTCTAAAGTAGTCAAGCTCAGAAATGGAGTAAAATGTTGGTTGCCAGGGTCTGGAGGATGGGATCAGAGGGGGCTGGGGGGTGGGGGGTGGGGGGTTTGGGTCAAAGGATGCAAGCTTTCACTTATAAGATTAAATAAGCTTTGGGGATCTAATGGTGACTGTAGTTAATAATAATGTACTGTTGATTTGAAATGTGCCAAGAGAGTAGGTTGTACATTTTTTAAAATCTGTGGAATGGCAGAGAACTAGTTGTAACAACCAGAAAGGGAAAGACTAATAAATCCGATTGTGGACAATTAACCGGTAAAGAGTTTAGTATTCAGAATATACTTTAAAAAAAAATCCATGGCATCATTTACCTACCACCAAAAAAAGGG
>NW_006159727.1:2918075-2933132 GCF_000334495.1 Tupaia belangeri chinensis | reverse complement strand
TTTTTTTTTTTTTTTTGGAGAGGTTTTTGCTATAGGGCACATGCGATTGCCAGAAAGACAGAGAGAGACAGAGAGACAGAGAGCAAGAAATCATCCCCCCAGGGGGGATGGGGCCACGCCACAAACCCTTCTCCATTCTCCTTTCAGGATCTTGGGCACACACACACATGTGCCTGGTGTAGGTTTAAGCTGCTGGGTCTTGGACTCGAACTGCGGTCAACTACATGGGAGTCCAGCAACATAGCCATTATGCCAACTGTTGGTTCCAACCATGGATATTTTAATTAACTTGATTTTGGTATTCATATCACATGCATACATTTATGAAAACATCATAGCATACACCTTAAATATATGCAATAAAAGCAGAAAATCAATGGTAGTTTTATGTATATTTATATAGCAAAATATCTAAGATAAAATTTTAAGTGATAAAAATGAGCTGCAAAATAGTATGTATAGCTTTTTTTCATTTTATACAAAATAACTTTATATATATTATATATATAAAAATAAGTGTGCTATACATACAGATAAAAACTTGGATCAATATTTACTACACACTTTAATAGTAGTTTCCGCTGGAGGAATTAGAAGAGCTTTCTAATTTCTAAGTCATGCATATCTGTGTGGTTTTAAGTTTTTACAATGAACACAACTTTCTTTTTCAAGTCAAAATGCAAAAGGTCTAAAATATAAGATAAATAAAAAATTTCATAGAAGCTGACATTAGCTAACATTTAATGAGCTTTTACTATGTGACAGGCATAGTTCTAAGTACTATACATACATGCATACATATTCATTAATTCCTCAGTGAACTCTGTCGGGTTATTGAGTCTCCCCATTTTATAGATAAAGACACTGAAGTACATAGAGATTAACTAACTTGTTCAAGATCAAATAGCCAATAAGAGGTACAGTCAGAATTTGAACTCTTCTCTGTCTATAGAACCCTAGCTCTCAGAAATATGCTGCCTGCCTAGTGGGAAAAGTTAAAATATGTTAGGGAAAAAATACATGTCAGATAATCTTAGTTCATACCAGTCATGAACAAACTGGCTAACCATTGATTACTGTACAAGTTTTGAGCATAAAGTAGTAATAATTGTCTTCCTTTATTGATTTTATTATATATCAGATCTACTTGAGTAAGACATTTTTATTTAAGTTTATTATCATTTCTTTCTCCTTTAGTGAAAGAGAGAGAGAGTGCACTCCTACAGGATTTTGACTCTGTGATCTATCCCTAACCAGACTCAGATTGTGGACAAGTGTATGTCCACTAACCAGACTCAGATTATGGGCCAGTGCATGTCCACTGTACTCAGGGAGGTCTCTAGATACAAACCTGGAACCTTCCCACATGTGTTAGTTTTGCAGAGCATTGTGTTTTTTCATTGTGCTTCCATCCAGATACCCCTGCATGAGGCCTTTTACCTACATCATCCCTTTAAGAATATTTTTAGAAAGTTCTAGTTTCAAAAAATATCTGCAAACTCACCATGTCTCATCACCTTTATTATTGCCTCCCTGTTCCAAAACACCATCACCTTTCACCTGGATTATTGCTAACATTTTTTAATTGATATCCTTGCTTCTGCCTTAATAGTATTCACAGCCCAGAAGCCAGAATGATCCTTTGAAAGGTATAACACGACTTCCCCCTTCTCAATACCTTCAAATGTCTTCCCAGCTCACCAAAATATAAAAGCCAAAATCCTAACAATATCCTACAAGACCCTGCGTTATCAGGTTCTCTACCTCACTGAGATCTCCTTCCTTGCAAGCAAGGAATTATCAAATCACTTTACAGATGTTATTGATTTGAAAAAGATTCTATTTAGCAAATATTGAACCAGTGTTCAAACCTAGTTGTACTTGACACTGATGCCTGGAATGGCTCCTTTGTACCATGCACTAATGGAATGGTGATTTTATGTGTTTAGTTTTTTTGCTTTAGTGTGAGCATTATTATTGCTAGACATGACTTAGACTTTCAAATGAGACACTTCTCCTTTTCTGTGAGATCACTTAGCCAAGCATTGCTGTAATTGCTCAAAATGTGTTTTGATTCTTATTTTGAAAGAGACATCAGAGGTTGGTGTATGTTCTGATAAAAAGCCATGGAAGTGGACAGTCCTTAATCTTAGGATTCACAAAAGAGTCTCAGAAAAAAGATTAATTTGCATTTGTTTTTAAGAATCAAGTTATTTTAGAGAATGACTTGAAGCTTAAATCGATGAAAACAAAATATTTTCAAGAAGAAAAATATCTTTTGTTCTGACAGAGAGTGATTATAAGGAAATTGATCTGATGATTTCAGATGGCTCACAAACTAACTCAGGACACAGTATTAAAAGACAAGTTTTTAGGAATCCATTTCATGGATTCCTATTGGTCTAAGCACTCTATGTATTAACTATTAAAATTCACATATTATAGAAGAACAAACTAAAGAACAAAGAAGTTAAGTTACTCATGATCTCTCATTTAAAAATGTGGGAAAGCTGAGGTTTGAACACAGGCAGTCTGTGCTTCTGAAAAATACACTCTTGCTTTTAGAAAGAGCACAGAACTGCTGTCTTGAAATTTTTTAGATTACGCATCCTTATTTATAATCCACCAAAAGCCCTAAGACATGAGAAGTCATTGATGTAGCCTATACAAATCAACTTTCCTGGATAGATATCTAACACTCCAGGCTATCAGCTGGTGCACATAATCAGTAAGAAGATAAAGGGATGAGGAAAAAAAAAAAAGGCAGAGACCAAGGAAGTTTACCTAGCAGAAACAACACATGTATTTACATATTTGTATACATGCATTACTATACTAATGTATTATGCACATTGTAAAACATACACAAAAATAGAAGATCTAAAATAGTGAGATTTTAAAAATAAACATAAGGGCCAGTCCTGCAACACAGCAGTTAAACTCTGTATGGAGGGAACTGAATGTGACATGGCTGACTGCAGTTTGAGTCCCAGCTCCAGGGGCTTAAATAACACACCAGGCACATATGTGCAGGTGCCCGGGATACTGATGGAAGAATGGAGGAAAGGGGATTATGGCATGATCAGGGCTTCTAGGGAATGCAGTTTCTCTGTCTCTTTCTCTGGATCTCTGTCTGGCATTGAAAATAAATAAATAAACGTAACTGAACGTTCTACTAGTATTTATTTTGTTCTACCAAGATGAATTGTCATGAGCATCCCCTGAGGAATACACATCCTAAGTTAGAGAATTGACTTGGGTTACCATAGTTTTGAATTCCGACTTTACCATTTACTACTTCATTTATTGTTTTTTTTAAGTAATTGTTTTTATTTAACTGTATTTATTTATTTATTTGACCAGAGAGATACACACAGAGAGAGAAGGAAAGTGAGAAAGCAAGCCGTCAGGTCTGGGGCTCGAACTGTAATCTGTCATGTGAGAGTCTAGCACCCCAACCATCACTCCATCTGCAGGCCCCTGTCACTTACTATTTTAATATTCTGGGCAAGTTGCTTACTCTCTGCCTCTGCTCTTTCATCTGTTAAATCAAAATAATAACTCCTAATTTGCAGGTTTGTGCTGTTTAAATGAAGTGATGTATACAAAATGTATAGGTTCTGGCTTTTAGCAAGGTCTTTAGATATTACTTGCTTTCCCTCAGAGTTTTAATTCCCATTATTTGCATTTCATTGTCTGTGTTTTTAGAGTTTCATTACTTTGTAAACACTCCTATAATTAAGCTGGAGGCAGCCCTGCAGTTAGATTTGGTGCATCTAGATGGAGCCAGATTAATAGCTTTTTCGTGCTGCATCATTCCAAACATGGCACAGTTGTGACTCTGACAGCAAAGAAAACTGGGGAAGACATCTGGAAGAACCTATGTGCGTTTTACTTCGTGCATAGCACTATAGGAATTGGAAGGGAGGGAGGGCGTAATGACTATCAGATACATAAAAATGAGTGGCCCAACTGTTTAATAATTGTGTGCCTGAGAACAGAAGCCCCCTTTTACGTCAGCTGTTAGATTGCCCTTTGTGATTGGGAATCAGACTTGAATGATATTTTTAGCCATTTTTATCTGTGCCTTTTCATGGGTGACTTTTTCCTAAGAGGGTCCCTTGGATGCATTTAGTTTCATTTATTAAATACATTCACTGAAAATTTCACCTTTGATCCCAACTCTGAGCTTTTGTTCCATATTTGTCCTCTTAGCATGCTAAGTCTCTTGAGTTTCATTGGCACAATGTCAACCAGAAAACGAATGTACTTGAAGACGTAGCAGTCAGGTTTCCAACTAACAGATGACCCTTGCTTATAATGATAATTTGGGAAGGGTTTATTTATAAAAGAACTAATTTTGAAGGGTTAGAAAGAGATTGAGGCAATCCCAAGGCATAGAGCAAGAACCCAGGACCAGTAGTGAGCTATCTCCATCCCTTGGCCCATAGAGATGAGGGGATGAAAAGGTTTTTTTTTTTTTTTTTTTTTTTAGGAATTGCAGAGCAATTTACCTTGAGAGGAACAGTGAATTTCTATTGAAGAGCAAGCTAACCCAAGATGTCTTTAAAAGGAGAGAACCATGAAAATAAATAGTCTGGCTTTTCTCTAATCTCTCACTCCATTTGCCTCCTGTAATTCCATTTCCCAAACCTACCCAGAAGGAGAAGACATGAGACCACATTGATGTAGCCCATGCAAATCAGCTTTTATAGGTCAATATCTAGCACTGGATATTGAGTGGATACTGAGGCTGTCAGTTGGTGTGTTGAGTCAGTGGGAAGAGAGGGGAATGAGGCTTTGGGGGAAAAGGACAGACTTCAGGAGGAGCAATCAGGCTAGGACACCATGGCTGAATTTAGCTACTGCTTTCACCACACTTCTAATTTCATTTTCCTTTGAATTTTCAGTCATGTTCTCGAAAGCAAAGTCCCGGTCTTTTGACCGAAACTGCCATCTTCCAGTAATTAACCAAAATGACAAGCACAAAGAAAAGAGGAGAGGCACCCGATATATATTCTCCAGGCCTTTTAGAAAATGTGGAGTGGTTCCTTTGGCAACATATATGCGAATCTATAAGACAGGTGATATTGTGGACATCAAGGGAATGGCTACTGTTCAAAAAGGAATGACCCACAAATTTTACCATGGCAAAACTGGAAAAGTCTACAATGTTACCCAGCATGCTGTTGGCAGTATTGTGAACAAACAAGTTAAGGGCAAGATTCTTGCCAAGAGAATTAATGTGCATATTGAGCATATTAAGCATTCTAAGAGCAGGGATAGCTTCCTAAAACATGTGAAGGAAAATGACCAGAAAAAGAAAGAAGCCAAAGAGAAAGGTACCTGGGTTCAACTAAAGCACCAGCCTGCTCCACCCAGATGGGAACATTCAATTGGCTGAGGCTAGTTTGTCTACGCATGCACTCTTTGCTAAGGGGCGGGGAAGTGATAAGTTGCTTGCCTTTGGTTTCCCTGGTGGGAACTGAGCTGCTGCCTTCTTTCAAGACTTACATAGTTGGGGATTTCTAGGTATTAAGAAAGAGCCCTCCTCTAAAAAAGGACACATTTTCCACTAACAGATTGCATTCTAAATTTTCTTTATTAGCCTGCGACAGTAAGACTATCAGATAAGAGTAAAGAGTTTTTTATTTTTTCTTCCAGTTCTCTATTTTCTCTCCTCCTTTTTCTGATCTTAAGAAGACTCTATTATCTTTCTAGATCTTTATGCTGGAGAGCAGGACTAAGATTCCTAAATATTTTGGGAAGTTCAAATACGAGACGGTCAAAAAATATAGAGAGACCGATGGAATATGATGCCCTAGTCAGCATTTTCCTGGTGGTACGCCTATACTTTTCAGACTGCTGATACCTAAACTTCATTAAACATGCATATCTCTCAATACAATGTTTTTTTTCCAGCTACCATTTATATAGAAAACATTTATATTTAATGTCCTTAAAATGCAATGTAGTGGGGCCAGCAGGTGGCGTGGAAATTAAGGCACCGAACTCCCACATGGCCGACCATGGTTCGAGTCCCATATTTGGCAGCTTGTTTCTCACTTTCCCTCTCTCTCTCTCTGATGAGCATACATGTCCCATAGCAAAAAAATTAAAAAAAATAATAATACTAAAAAATAAAAATTAAATGGGTAATTCTTTTAAAAATACAATGTAGCATTTTTAATAGAGTAATAAATGAGACACACTGTGTGCCTTCTGATGTGTATTCACAAGGAGCACAAATACTCTTTTTTAAAATTTTTTTATATTACATTTAATCACTTATATCTTTACAGTGTGTAATATTTCTCTTTCCAGCACAATTACTGTGCATATATTCACATCATTATCAAATAGCTTTTCATTTTTTTAGGTTTATCATTATTATTTTTTAATTCTCATTATCAATCACTGTATATCATTTGGCTTGTAAAGAGAATTTATCTGACATGAAATACTTCTCAGATCAGTCCAGTTGAGAATACTATGCATATTATCATCAACAGGTAATATACCATTTCTAGGAATACAAATATTCTTACCTTCTGAGAAGTCCAGTCACATTTTTCTTAAAACCTCCTTGTCTTTAATCTTATCATTTCCATGTCTCTAATTATCTGGCCAAACAATTAGCTATTGCTCATGAGTTGGTACAAATCCATGCCTCAGGTCTTCTCTCCCTTATCCCAAGGTTACTTGGATTATCTATCTCTCCTTTGTATCGTACTGCTGTTATGACACATAGTGCAAGAGAAGGTATACCTGGTAGTAATACAAGCTAACCAATACATGCAGTAAAATGCAGTGAGGTGCACTGCTTGAAGTTTTGCTCATTGGGAGTATATACTTTATTCACCCCTTGGATTCAATATAGCTGCTCCGTCTACAGTGAATCTTAAATTGTTGGATTCAGACCAATCTAAAATTACATTTCTCATTCTTGATCAAGCATCCTTATTCTCTATTCCCATACATACTTCCCAGAGTTTGTCCAAAATAAACTAGAAATCCAGACATTCTTTGGCCTTCTATGGCTTTTCACTTTTTTACAGCCCCTTCTTGAGTCTTGCTAAAATCCAACAATCTTGGGACTTGGTGAGGGGAGGGAGGAGGATAATGAGAACTGACCTTAACCTGCAATGTAACTCCCTCAGGTAAAAGAGCATCTTCAATCAAGGAAAGAATACTTTCATCAGACAAGGTAGGAGAGATTTCTCAAGCTGGCAAGGGAGATTCAATAAGAATTATAGGTTCAGCATTCAGAGGGTCCTTAAATCCACTCATATATTTCCATGTCGGTTTTCTAGCTTTCATTCTAACCCATGTAATACCACAATATGCACCTAAGAAACCTGTCAGTGATGTGAATATTACTGGCATTGTAATTCATCAGCCTACATGAGCAAATCAAAGTCTGGATTTATCTTTGGCCATCTCAGATCTGCTAAGGCAAATGACTTTTTTCACCATAAGCTATTTATTACGGGAAGCAGCGACCTCATCACCTGTTATTGAATTCCTCATGTCCTTCATACTATTTTCCTTGAATCATGAATAATTCTTGGACTTGCCAGTTTGACTATAGGCAATTGTTTAATAAATTGTCTTGCCACTGTGTTTCTAAAAATAAGTTTTATGTCAGTCCACCTATCCTGATTTATCCATTTTCTGGGAGGATCAGTCGCTTGTGGCTTACTTTGTGATACCAATTTCTGAATCATTCAGAGTTTTTTTTTTTTTTTTTTTTTTGGTGCCAATTTTTTATATATTTAGATTTTTTTTTTTTTTTTTTTTTTTTTTTTTTTTGAGGGGGGAAGGGAAAGGGGTTTAGTAGGAAACAGTCAGGAAGCTCATAGAGTTAACAGAAAGTCTGGAGAAGAATGCTTGGATAAGGGAGGGAAACTAGGAAGAGGAGGTAGCAGGAGGCTTAGAACATTACTCCTGACTTTGATGCAGTCCACAGCCACTGCTCCCTAGTTTCCATGACAAGGCCATGCTAGCCACTGGACACAACCAGCGCTACTGGTGGATAACAGCATTGAAAACCTCATCTCACTGGCTCTTTTACTTTAGTTCTTAAAGATTCAAAGCCTTAAGTGGGAGCAGTCACTGGATCATATGTCCATGACCTGACTTTGCCAGGACAGAGAGAAAGACTGTACACTAATACTCACACAAGGAGAAATAGAGTATAAATCCTTCCTTTTCACTCAATCTGTAGTGGAAAGCATTTTCACTGGAAGTCTGGAAACTGTTTTCTGTTTCTTCTTCTAACACTTGTTTTCTTTCTTTCTTTCCCATTTACCTGATTTTGAAAAAGTCAGTGTATCTTTCTAAAAAGAGAATTGGACTAAGATATTCAGAATCTATATATGATATTCAGAATTGGACTAAGATATTAAAAACTGGACTAAGATATGCAGAATCCATCTATGTCTGACCCTGTGATCTCAGATCCTTTATTAATCTAGTAAGGACTGTACTATGCCTACATTAAGAGTTTAATAAGCATGTAGCATATGATCTTTTCTTCTGTCTAATGAGTGGTTTTAAATGATCATTTAGACCCAGTTTCTCATTGAATGCTGAAGTTCAACCTATGTCAGGCTCTGCATATTTATTGAATTATCTTATAATATTAGATATTGAAGCATTTTTACCTTACTTGCCTTTTGACATTTCATGTTGATTTTAATAGCTCCCTTGGTAACCTCTCTCAAAGTTAAAAGGCATATAAAAATCAAGGTGAACCTTAGGGAGAACAGTGATAGAGGAAGTTGATATTCCAGGAGGCCTTAGGGTCTTATCAAGGTTGATACATCAGTTTTACTTTAAATCTCTTATCTATCTAATTATTTCACCACTTTGATTAAATGAAGCTAAAATTGGTATTGATGAAAAGAGAAAGCACAATCAAAGAAGCAGATAAGCAAATAATTGAATGCAAATAACCTTTAATTATACTCACTTAATAAAGTTAAGGAATAGTGTCAGGTGCCAACATCACTTTGTCAAATCAAAGGGCAATGTTAGGATAAAAAAAGGAACAAATAGCACAGAATGTTCTGAAAATAGACGATTTCAAACTTGTGGAACATTTTTATATGAATTTGGTTCCAAAACAACCCTGAGTCCTAGGTCAAGAATATGTTCAGGGGCTAGCAGACGGTGTGGTGGTTAAGGGTGCTGAACTCCCACATGGCTGACCATGGTTTGAGTCTTAGACTTGGACTTAGTGGCTTGCTTTCTCACTTTCCTTCTCTCTCTCTCTCATTTTGACCCTCTCTGGTCAAATTTAAATACATACATACATACATAAAGTTAAATAAAATAATTCTTTTTTAAAAAAAAGAATATGTTCAGATCCTCCCCCCAATGAAAACATCCCTCCTTTTCTTAATCATTCATAGGATCTTACTAAAGTCCCGTGTCTTCTCAAAACACAAATAAATAGAGGGTATGACACATGTCTGGTTTAAAATACTGCTTCATTTGGCATTATAATAGGAAAACTAACAAGTAGCTTTGACTTTAAGTTGATCAAATACTTTCTTCTAAACTCAATAATGCATTTACCCTTTGTCCTCTTCTTAAACCAGGGTTACCTGGTTTATCTCCTCTTTGAATCGTTCTGCTGTTTACGACATACAGTGCATAAGAACGTATACCTGGTAGTAATACAAGCTAACCAATACATGCAGAAGAGATGTGACCAGCACATTCACTGCAGAAATAGAATCTGAGGGTGAGAAAGGATTCAGTGACACCATTAGCAACTAAAGGTGGGACCAGCCTGTGGCCAGACAATTAAGGTGGCCAGATCTTACTTGACCCAGTGTATGGTTCGAGTCCAGAATCCAGCAGCTTGTAAAACAGGCCAGATACATGTGCATGTGTGCTCAAATTCCCAACAGGAGGGAGAGATGGAGAAGGGATTGTAGCATAACCATGCCTCATGGGTGATGTTTTCTTATGTTCCCTCTCTCTGTCTCTGTCTCTCTGATGAGCACACATGCCCTCTGGAAAATTAAAAAAAAAAAAAAGAAAGAAAGAAACTAAAGGTGATCTTGAAGCATTATTTTCACATGGACTTTGTAAAATGTGTTGCTGATATTTCCCAAGTCATTTTGTGTTCAATTGATTAGGAGACCTACTTAAGAGAATGAATGAATTATTTTGATTTCTCTCATTGCTTTGAATAAACAGGCAGTAATTGTAAATTTTAGTTAACAAAAAAGAGTAGTGACCATGGTAGTGAAAAGATTTTGAAATTAATTTTTATTATACTTCTTTGTTATACTGGAACGCAATAATGACGCTTGGAGTTTACAGAGTCCTTTGTATTTTCTTTTCTTTCTTTTCTTTTCTTTTTTTTTTTTTTTAGAAGATTTTTGCTATAGGGCCCATGTGCTCGCCAGAAAGACAGAGAGACAAAAAGCAAGAAATCAGAAATCCTTTCTGCTCTGTTCTCCTCTCAGGATCCTGGGCATGCATGCACACACGCCCAGTGTGAGTTTAAGCCACGGATCCAGGACTTGAACCACGGTTGCCTACATGGGAGTCCAGCAACATAACATTACACTAACTGCTGGTCCCAAGGCCTTTGTATTTTTGATGCACTTAGTGGTCATTAATTGCTTTATCTCATTTCCATCTGATATGGGATAGGTTGGTTAGTATGACAGGGTCACAGAAGGACAATAAAAGCTTAGATACTTGCAATGTTAGGCATTTGAAATATTCAAGGAGAACAAAGTTCCTGGTTTAACATCATTTAGGAGACAAAGGAAAAAAGAGAAGAAAACACACCCCAGGTCCTCACTGAAAAACATTGCATTCATTTCTTTCTTATTTTCAATTAGTTTGGAGGACAACAGTGTGATTTGAAATTGTATTTTTAATACAACTCTAGAGAGTGGATGAAAGAAAGCTGTGTATCTCAGCATTTTTATTTCTAGGAAAGTGACTAGAATAAGCCAACTGCTGGTTCAGAGGTGGGGGCTCTCACCACATTTATTGATGGCAGTGATTAACCAAAGCTACCCTTTACCGAACACCGAGCCAAGTACTGTGCTACAGTTCTCTGTATCCATAATCACATTTCATCCACACAGCAAAGCCACAAATAAATCTGCTATTACCACCAGTTAACAGTGGAGGAAACTGAGACTTAGAGAAACTGAATAATTTGCTCACAGTAAATAACTCTTCAACCTATAAATAACTGTCTAATCCCCAGATTGATTTTCCCTATACTGCTTCCCAGGTAATTAACTTTTCTTTAATAGTAATATATTAGGTAACAATCGACAATGATCTAAGAATCCATGAACTTCTTGATTCTCTGGAAGTAATGGTGTTCAACTGCAGTTAAAAAATCCTGGAAGATGAAATCAGTAAATGGTGAGTGTCTTGCTCTGGTGAACTGTACTTCAAATATTCAACAGAGTTCTATGAAAAAAACTTGTTTCTCTTTTGTATTGCAGAAAAGATTCCCATAGTCTAGTTTCTAGACCCTGGATGGCCCCATTTTTACAGGCCACTGAGTTCTTACCAGAGATAAAAAAGCATTGTTTAACCATTAGCTAAAGGTGAGGACAGGCCTCTTGCTTAGCAGATGTGGCCTAATAAAATAATCAAGAACAGATCAAGAGGACTTCCCAAGTAGCATCTGAAGAGAGGCACTAAACACATAAAACTGCAAATTTCACCAATAACTAGAAAGGAGCAAGGATGGTATTCACCAAGTAGTGGCATTTGAGGACATCCAGAACATGTGTCCTGGGCTCAAGGGAAGACTATCATCATGGAATTTATTATTGGGACAGTGCTACTAGACCAAGCCTTGGCCAGCAAGAAGCAATGCAAATGATTTCACAGGAACCCCATCAGTCAGCCCCTGGAAGTGACTGATAGTCCCAGGGAGCATCAGGGATGATTGTTGAGACACTGGTGAACTTTGAACCTCTGTGATTTCTCTGTTTGCTTAGTGTGTGATAGCCTTTGGTCTGCTAATAAATCTACTTTATGCACAATTTGACCTCTGTACTTCCAAGGGGAGGAATTAGAACCAGCCTATAGGGGAAGAGATGGCTCTAGGATTCTGGGTGGGGGCTTGAGCAAACAAAAGGGCACCCTTGAAAGAGAATCTCACCCTTTCCATCTCACCTGCCTCTGACACAAGTTGGGATCATTAACCACATTTACCCTTTCCTACCTCAAAAATTTCCCAATCTTGTCTTCTATGCTGAAATTTACCCTATCACAAGGTAAAAATCCCCAGAAATAAAAACTTGAGGGTTTTTTTCCTCAATCTAAGCCCTGGAAAATTCTGAGCTCTTCTTAAAATCAACCATGGCCAAAGTAAATGATTAACAGGAGAATGACTTTAATGGAAATGTGTTTTATGTGACAAGAGAAAAGAGACTGTGCTTGAACTCGATAATCAGCATTTTGCATTCTGTTCAGAATTTTAGTCTTCATGGGAGACCCCGTCTACCTTCTACAAAATTGCACAGTCGTGAAAGAATATGGTGAGAGAGGGAGTTGAAAGATAATCTTCCCTGATTTCACAATTCCCCTAAGGATTTCATGTTTGAACAAATACTTAGAGCAAGTAAACACCCCTGAATCAATATTTTTAGACAAAGTCCCATTACCATCTGTTAACTGAAAATAATTTTCAGATTCTCTGTAAGTCAGCAACTCTTTGGGTGATGTATAAACACATGGAGGGAAAAAAAAGTAGCCAGCTGAAGGGTGATTTCCTTCACTGTCATAATTCAAGTTTATTTTCACTTACCAATGAAAATAGACCTAAGCCACATAGTAATACATCCTTTTGTTTGTGTTTCATACTAACATATTCTAATGATAGGGCAGATCGTTACAGCTTATGAAGCATTCCTGGGATACTCAAAGTATAAGGATTTTGGATTCTTCATGACATTGGTTATGTTCTGGGACACAGGGCTCTTACAAAAAGGGAAATTAGATATCCATACATGCAAAAAAAAAAAAAAAGAAAGAAAAGAAAAAGAAAAAGAAAGAAAAAAAAGAAACTGAAACCTAAACTTTAAACCTTAGACAAAACTTAACTTGAATTGGCTCATAGATGTGAATGTAAAAATGTAAGGTTAAAAAATGTTCAGAAGATGTAGAAGAATGGGACCAGCAGTTAGCGTAATGGCTATGTCGCTGGACTCCCATGTGGTTCGACTGCAGTTCACGTCCCAGACCGGGTAGCTTAAAACTCAGGCTGGGCGCATGTGCATGCATGCCCAGGATCCCAAGAGGAGAATGAAGGAGAAGGGATTGCAGCGTGGCCATCCCCCCTGGGGAGGGGTGATTGCTCACTTTCTGTCTCTCTGTCTCTCTCTCTCTGTCTGGCAAGTGCACATGCCCTATAGCAAAAACCTCTCCAAAAATAAAATATAGAAGAAAATCTTTATGATCTTGGGTTATACAAAGACTTAGTGACATAGTATCAATAGCATGATCCATAAAAAGAAAAGAAAAACGTAATACATTGAACTTGATCAAAATTAATTTTTCTTTTGCTGTCTAAATGACATTGTCAGGGGAATGAAAACAAACTACAGACTGAGAAAAAGCAAATCACATATCCCATAAAGATCTTGTATTCAGAAGATTTTATGTATACACACCCACCCACCACACACACACACACACACACACAGCTCAAACACAAGTTTGATTAAAGAGAAAGCAAACAACTTCATTTTTTAAAAGTAAGCAAGATTTAGCTGATGTTTTCCCAAAGATGTGCAGATGGCAAATAAACACATGAAAAGATGCTCAACACCATTAGCCTGTAGGACATGCAAATTAAAAATCATGATTTGCACTGTAGACCTATAAGAATGGCTGCAATGAAAAATATTGACAATACCATGTGCTGACAAGGATGTGGAGCAACTGGACCTCTCAAACGTTACTGCTGGGACAGAAAAACAGTATAGTCACTTGGAAAACAGTGTGATAGTTTTTTCAAAAGTTAAACATGTAATACCATGTAATCTAGCCATTGTACTCCAAGATACTTACTGTAGATAAATGGAGCTTATGTCCACACAAAAGCTTATACACAAATGTTTGTATAGCTCTGTTTAAAAGCTCCCCAAACAGGAAACCACCCAAATGTCCTTTGATGGGGAGAATGGATAAATACATTGTGATGTATCCATACAAAGGGATACTACTGAACAATAAAAAAGAACGAATGAGAGATATACCAACAAAAAGGGTAAATCTCAAAGACATTATGCTGAGTATAACAAACTAGTCACAAAAGATGATATACTGTATGATTCCATTTATGTTACATTCCAGAAAAGAGAGAAAGAGAAAAATCAATGTACCAAGGGTTAGGGGAGAAGAGGGTGTGATTACAAAGGGATTAAAGAGGGAGTTTTCTGGGGTTATGGAACTGTTCTCTATCCTGATTGTACTGGTGGTTACACAAATCAATATATGTGTTGCAACTCATAGCACTATGGACCAAAAAAGTTTTAAGTTTATAGTATGCTATTTTAATATTTTAAAATTAACAAGACACATCAAGTACACTTATTCCACCAAAAGAAAAAAAAATATCAGAGAGTATTGTGGATAAGGAAACTGATTTGCTCAAGGTCATTGAGGCAGTAAATAATAGCTTTTCAACTAGAGCCCACATCTTTAAAGGATATTATTTTTTCTCTGTTGTTATATGAGAAATAAACCTTCAAAACCTTAAGCCAAATAGTGTTATTAGTTAGCATGCATTTCACTATAAGGAACAAAAAAACTCAGTTGAGAATTATTTAAACAGTAAGGATATTTATTATTTCACAAAAAATGTCCAGTAGTAATGGATTGGAAAAGTGTGGTATATATACTCTATGGAATACTACTCAGCCATAAAAAATAACAAGACCCTGGCATTTGATAGAAAGTGGTCAGATATGGAGGATTTATTGCTGAGTGAAGTAAGCCAGGCGATGAAAGAAAGATATTGTATGTATCCACTCAATATATACCGACTATCCG
>NW_006159727.1:2905107-2917949 GCF_000334495.1 Tupaia belangeri chinensis | reverse complement strand
TTGGGAAAAACATAGAAAATATATTGAATGATGAAGCAGGGAGATTAATGTCTCTGTATTGACTGACATACATGGCATTCCCTTTTGAAAAAGCAATGTAATACACTATAAAGTTATATGTAATCCAGTATAATATAAAGAAGATTATGATGATAATAAAAATAAAAAAATAAATGTCCAGTAGTAAGGAGGGTCATGAAGATGGTTGATTTTGCAACTCAATATCATAAATATGAGTAAGATTTCTTCCTCCTTCCACTCTGCAAACCCCAGCTTCTTTCTAAATTAGCTACTTACTCTCCTGGTCACAAGTTGGTACTGGTATCAGACAGTGATATAAGCATTTTTGTTCATATCCACTGCAAAATATTGATAGATCACCAACAACAATCCCATAGAACTCGAAAGACTTAACTAAAATATGTACTACATGCAAATACTGTGTTTTTTAGCATTTTAAAGATTCAAGACAACAGGCAATAAAAATTATTTGTATAAGCTATAATACTCTGAAATAAATCAGAATATCCTCACTGTAGTAACATCCATGTGCCTTGTTTGCCCAGAGCTCAAATTTTCAATATTTTTTTGGTGACAGCTATGCCCAGGCTCTCAGACACTCCCCTCATGCTTGGTTAGCATGTTATATTTTCTCAAGCACTGTAATAATTCATCTTAAAAAATGAATTAATGAGTATTAATTCTAGTTGAATTAATGAGTATTCTGAGTCTCAAATGACTTGGCCAAACTCACCATCACCGGAGGTCACATATGATCTTCCAACATTATTCCCTTTGTTTTTTTTTTTCCCTTTATATCACATCTATTCCCTCTTCAGTGTGTGAATTTCACTAGGAAGCACAGTGGAAGTTTCAAAGACATATTTCAACATACACATGATGCTTACAAACTCAAAGTGTCAGGGAACTAATGGTCTTTATATTCCCAATGACAACATTTGAGTTTTGGAATTGTAGACTCAAGCACGATAGGATAAACTTGAAATCCTGGAATCTCATTAATTTCTCCATCTCCATTCCTTCAAGATCTAATCACTTGTCCTGATAGATGGACTCTAATCCCTAAGTCTCTTTTCCACCTATTCCCTATTTTCTGTTTCCAAAGACCCAGTACATGTTCGGATTCTTGTTATCACACAATAACTTTTGTTTTCTGCATCTTCTTTCCAGTGCACTTCTTCTATATGGCACCATTTTAATGTTTTCAAAATACGATGCAGTTAGTGACATATGTCCTCTTGTCTACCTAAGCTCCTAAACATTAATAATCTTACTTTGACTACAGATTAGATTCTTATCTTCATTTAAGCTGGCTTTTAAGGCCCTCAGCAATCTGGCTACAATATATTATTATTATTATTCTTTGAAAAAGTTTTTGCTATAGGACACATGTGCTCACTAGAAAGAGAGAGAAAGAGAGACAGAAAGTGAGATATCACCCCCCCCCCCAGAGAGGATGGCCACACTGCAATCCCTTCTCCTCCATTCTCCTCTCAGGATCTTGGGCACACATGCACACACGCCCGGTGTGAGTTTTAAGCCACCAGGTCCAGAACTTGAACTGCTGTTGACTACATGGGAGTCCAGTGATGTAGCCATTATGCTATCTGCTAGTCCCTACAATATATTATTTTCAAACCTTGAGACAATCCTGTTTTTCTGGGTAGGAGACAAAGGCAGTGGTGTTCTTGAGCTAGCTCACAGTGGCTTACAAGAGCCAGTATTACACCTCTCTTCTCAACTCCATATTCTGTGATGTCACATAAGTAGCTTGACGTTGGCCATGTCAGGTGTATTTGTACCACACAAATCAGACAGTGTTACAGATCAGAGATTTTTCCTTTTTTAAAGCAACTGGTTGTTATACATTTACTAGTATGCCACAAGTTGCAGGCTAAGAGACTACACTTGTGAGTGAGGGTGCAATATGGTATGAGGGAACAAGTTGTTAATATCAAAAACCCTGGTATCTAGTCAAAGACAGAAGGCCTAGGTGAAGAGAACAAAAAGCTGAGTGTTGAAAAACTGTTGGGTAAGTAAACCTGGGCAAAGGTTGATTTCCCACAGAAGTAGACACTGAGAATGGCATTTTGAAGTTCAAGTAGTTTATTTGGGAGGTGATTGCAGGAATCACAGATAAGGTAGTAAGGGACGTGAGACAAGAAAGGGAAGGCAGCTAAAACAAGCAGGCTACTACTGTGGGTAATTGAGGTTCAGTCCCACTGGGGACCTCAGGAGGAGTGCCTCATAGTGGTCCACATAAGGGGTGAGAAATATGAATTCATCCTCAAGAAGACAGCTATGGGAGCTCGCATTAAGACATGGCATGTATATAAGGGAAAACTGAAAGCCAAGGAGATGCAAACAGAACCCAGGCATTCACAGTTTTATGTTTTGCGTAGAGTGCTCGGTGGTGGTGGAGTCTCATTTAAGTGATCAATGATAGGGTGGATCCCCATCACTGAGAGTCATTTCTTGTTATCCCACATGCTTTATTTTTTCCTTCCTCTGGTCAACCCACAGGTTCCTTTCTTTGCTATCCTTTGTAGCTTCCTCCAGTTTTGATTATTCTCAAATTCTTGCAATTCATCAAAGAGCAGTGCCACCTCCTTCCGGAACCCTATCTAATCCTCACCCCCTGATAATGGAAACTGAATAGGGATCAAGCCAATCTAGGGCAGAGTAAAAGGCCATTTACTCTTTGTTAGGATGTATGGGGTCAGAGGGTAGAAACAGAAGTTGTACTCTAGAGTTATTCCAAATTATAAACTCCATGTGAGAAGGGACTAATCACTTCTGTTTATCACTATATCCCTCAGAGCCCATCCATTACAGAGACCTGGCCCATGGTGGCTACCCGATTGTTGGTAGCAGAGAAAAATGAGTAAATGGAAAGCTGGATGAACAAAAGGAGAAATGTAGAGAGCCAAACAAGGCAGTCGAAACTGAATTAAGAATCATAGAGGGGTCAACAAGAGCACCTGGATGATTTTTGAGGATTAACAACAAAGCCTATAAGATAATCAAGGTCCACACGTGACCCAATCAGCAGAAGTAGAGTAGTCGTCTACCCCTCGACAAATCACTTGTAGTGCAGCTTCTGTCTTTCAATCTCTCTAGGGGTTATGGGTAGCTTTTCTTTTTCTTAATCCTCTCTGGCTTTGGGCTTCTACTTTCATAGGATTAAGAAGGCTTGTGGGTCATTTGACATCTTAGAAGCGCTGCCAGTGATCTCTAATACTGAACTTCAGACACTTCTGAATTTCTCCACAAGCATCACTCTAGAGTTATTTGTGTGCTCAGCCTATTTACTCAAGATAAGGGGTGAAGATATGGGCTTTATATTAGCATGTGGTTTGGCCTTTTTTCTGTCAGGCTCCATGGAAACATTCAGTTTTTCTCCCTATATTACATGGAACAATTTCATTCTCTGAAACCTATCCAACAGCTGGCCCTGTTTAGCTCCTCAAAAATCCTTCACTGTCTTTTCAAACAAAGCAGCAGTCTATTCTATTTGGCACATTCCCTCTCTACCTTCTCACTTTTGTGCCTTTGCAAAAAGTTGCTTCTGCTTAGAATATTCTTTCCAGAACAGAAGATATGGCAGAGGTTTGAAAATTTTAGTCTGGGACCAGCAGTTAGCGTAATGGCTATGTCACTGAACTTTCATATAGTCGACCGTGGTTTGAGTCTTGGACCTGGTGGCTTAAACTCACGCTGGGTGCATGTGCGTGGGTGCCCAAGATCCCGAGAGGAGAATGGAGGAGAAAGGATTGTGACATGGCCATCCCCCCTGGAGGGTTATTATTTCTCACTTTCTGTCTCTCTGTCTCTCTCAGTCTTTCTGGTGAGCATATGTGCCCTAAAAAAAAAAAAAAAAAAAAAGAAATATTTAGTCTTTGCCTCTCTTCACTCCACATCATTTTCTGTAAGAAGAAAATGGGGTCAAGATTTACCATCCTGCTAATATTAATTACAACATTACAGCCTGAAGTGGCAGAGTTGTAATGTCTTTTAAATGACGCTTTTAAAAATTTATTTATTTTATTCCACAAACTTCTAGCAAGTGTTCACCTAAGTTCGATAACATCATATAAATCTACCAGAAAAGGCAGACCCTATTACTTTCTTTCCTCTTCTGCTGCCCTACCCTTCCTAGCTTAGAGCATTCCCTTTTTCTATGATGCAGGACCACTTTATCTGAACCTTTCTTATGGGCTTGTATTATAGATATTTATTTACAAATCTTATCACCCTTACTGAACTGTAAACTTTGCAAAGGTGAGATCATTTTCCTTCTCTGAAATTCCAGTCTAGCCCAGTATCTGAAATGAAATAGACTTTGGAAACATGCAACTGTGAATAAATGAATGAATGTGTAGCTGCAGATGGCCCCTTAGTGATCAGGAGAGGCTGCCCAGGGGAGGAGCATATGGTACCCTCCTCACTTTATTGACTGTGGGCTCCTGCTAGAATCAATAGGCAATCATTTATATATTGAAGATTAACTCCATGCAAGGCACAATGGGAGCTCCAGGACTGAGTCCCTTTTACTGTACCTCTATCTCCTCTGTAGCTTCCTGCCACCAACAAAATAGCTTCTAGGGCACTTCATTCTGTTTATTTTTGTGAGAAGGCTGGAACTTAGAGATAGGAAAGTGAAATCAGTGGAAATATTCAGGGCTGTCCCATCTACATCTGGGGCTTTGCACTGCCAATTCACATTTTCTGAATGAGTTATTTCTATGTACCTTCACAGCAGCCTGCACTGCAGTGCCTCACATTTATTTTACACCCAGTGAATACTTGTCAATTGATTTTGTGCAAGCACTTGACAGCATAAATATATTCTGAAAGAGGAGGAGGCTGAACACCTAAAGAGTCGTGATTCCTGCTTAAAAAAAAAAAAAAAGGGGGGGGGAGCTTGGCGTAAAGTTCAAATGCTTCTGCACCCTGCCCTGTATTATATCTAACCAGGGGTATCTGATAACGTAGTCTGTTGAAGGGTGATATTACCTTTGCTCCCTCAACTGCAACTGAAAGCACACTGGGCTTTTAGGTGGCTCACATTAGCTCACTTGGAGTGAGGTTTTCAAGAGCATAGACTCATCCTTTTCACTATCAAAAGAAGATGCTTTTTAATTTGAGGATCCTGTTGAATAATGCAGCTCTCAGGAACGGTCATCATGTCGTGGTTCGAAATTTTCGGTAAGTAACGGCCAGAGATTTGGGTCTGATTTAGGAACCATGGTGATAAACGAAATGTTACTCTGCAGAGGAGTATAGTCCCAAAAGGCCTCTTTCTGCACAGTGCAGTGCCACACTACTCTTATTTAAAACAGCTGTCTCTAATCCCAGCTGAGTTTTCATTTCTCAGTCCTTCTGTAATCAGATATCATCATGCACTATGGGGAAAGCTAACTTCAGCAGGTATAGCAGATTAAATATTCTTGACATCTTCCACAATGTTTGTGTACATTCTAAATGAGCAACTGGCTGAGAAAAATTAGAGAAACTAATTTACACGGGGCCTTCAGCTTGTATTTGGGTTTGCTGGAAAACAATATATCACTCTAGGGTGTTGGGACTAATCGATTCCTTTAAAAAAAAAATAGACTCCAAACAGCAACTAGGTAAATGTTTACAAAGCTGCTGCAAAGGAACCTTTATGCGATAGGATAATGGTTTTATGTCACTTTGTTTGTTTTACAAAATCCAAAATTGAAAAATCTATCTCTGAGATTCTTGGTGACATGTCTCCAATAAATTCATTATGAAAGCTTACATCCTTCTTATAGTTATTGATCTGTGGTTGAAGATGGCATGGACTGTGTCAGTGGGGAAAGGGAAGGGGACAGGAGAGATGAGTTAGCTGGGTATGCAAGATCATCAGGTGTAGACATCACTGCCAGAAAGCTTCTAAAATAGTTGCATGTTAACAGAAAGAATTTCCTCAGAACCTCTTTACGACTTAAACTAACCTCCAAACAACCGTCCTTTTTCTAAAAGAAAAAGCTTTTTGTTTGATATTTTCTCCCACTATTAGAAGTGGACCATGACAGTGGTCCTGGGCCTCTCTTCTCTGGACCACCTGATAGCTGTAGGTTCTCTGGGTTCCACCATAAGCATCACTTCTCTGGTGAATATAAGACTCTCAGAAATCACAATAATGTAAATTATATTGTAAATTAAGCCCATAGTATTAGACTCAGATGGGACTTCAGAGTCATGGAGTACCTTATCTTATTCTACAGATAAGGTAAATTAAGTCCAGGGACATTATGTGCTGTACCAATCAATGCAGAGTTAGACCATATAACTCAAGAATTTGGAGAAAAGCTCAAGTTTTAGAGGTTAAACAACTAGGTTCAAGGTCTGACATCACCCCCTGCTGGTTATACGACCTTGAGAAAATGACTAAACTTTACTGCAATGTTGATTCACCCATAAAATGGTAAAAAGTATAACACCTACTCTGGCTACACTATAGGTGGCTTAATAATTAATTCAACAAATATTTATTAAACACCTACTTTGCGTCATGCCCTATGCAAGGTTTTGGAGAGAATAGTGGTAAATAAGATTATAAGACACTTCATTTGAGTCATATAAAGTTAGTCTAGTAATAATGAGTTAATGTGTGCAAAACCTATAAAGTGAGAGACCAATGTTCATTATTATTTTATTTTCCATCCAACTGAATTAAAGTGTGATAAAATTTTATTTCATAGTTTTTGTTTGTTTATGTTTCTGTTTTTTTTTATTTTGTTTTGTTTTTAGATTTTTCTATAGGATACATGCTTACCAGAGAGAGACAGAGAGAGAGGGAGAAAGTGAGAAATTCCCAGGGGGGATGGCTATGCCACAATCCTTTCTCCTTTCAGGATTTTGGGCACACACATGCCCAAAATGTTTTTCAAGCTGCCAGGTCCATCCAGAACTCAAACAACAGTCAGTCATGTGGGATCCAGTGCCACAACCTCCATGCAACCTGCTGGCCCATATTCCATGGTTTTTAATGAAGAATCATCATTGTGTTGTAAATACTCAACTAAGTGAATGACCAAAGCTTGAAACTTAAATATATACTCTTCCTTAGACATTATAGTGATAACTAATTTTTTGCAATCATTACAGGCTAAATTTTGCAAGTAAAGCCTCTTCCAAAGAGTTGGGCTTTTAAAAATATTTACTAATATTTTACCATGCTTATCCAGTCAAGCTACATTTCTGAAAATCCTGGCTAGCTACCACTCACAGTGAATGGGGGAAATGGACAAAAGTATGGCTAAATCAGCCCAAATCTATACTTGCTATTTGAAAGTATAAAAACTTGAGTCACCCATGTTTATTAAAACTTAATTGCATGAGTCTCTTAAAAAATGAGATAACGTTGAAATGTTTTCAACATGGTATTCTCATGTGGCATGGGTATTTTTCTTTCCTACTTTGAGTTAGCCAGGCTGCTTGCCAGCCAGGTGGATTTTAAATTACTGATCTCCAGTAAGACCTACAACCTTCAACAAACCCCTCAACAATAGAGAAAAATCTCCCTGTCAACTCTGTCTGTGTTAATTTTTTACTTTGATCTTTCAGGCTTTCAGAGAGACTTCCTTTTTTCCATATCTGTTAGGGAAGGTGGAGGGTCCTTATTACATGACATACCACATGAGTTTACCACTGAGAGTTATAGGAAATACTGGGTCATCAGAATGACCCAATATGTGGTTAGTGTTTGGCAGTGCCAGAAAACAAAGACTGCAGAGTTTTGAAGTGTGCAATAACCTTGCCATGGACAAGATAAAATAAAAGCTTAAGTGAGGCTGAGGCCATTCAAGCAGGCCCTCTGAATCAATCATTTTTAGTCAATTATTAATATTTTTTTACAAAATCAATAGGCTCAGACACCAAGACTACTGAAAACACCGAATTCACTGGCTTTCCATCTGCCAAACAAGGTTCTAGAGCCTGGCTGTTTGGATAATAGAGAGTGTCCTATGATTGGTTGCCTATCAGGGAAACCACTTAGAGTTTTTAAAGAAACCACTAAAAAAAACTCTATCAGAGAAGACCAATTTGTAAGTGCAGTTCAATTTCATCTCACAAATAGAAATTTCTTCAGAGAATATTGAATTTAGCCATCCAGTGCTGTGGAGGTTATGGATTAGAGCAGGGGTTGACTGGTTTTTAGATGTTTCATTCCAGACCTCTATAAGGGCTCATAACTCATTATGTTCTCTTCATACACGTACCCATCCATAAACATGTGAGCACACAGACAAAGCGATTATAGGCCACCCATGCTCTTGCATAGAAGAGAGAAAAGAGTGCTTTTTTTGTTGTTCACATTTTATGTCAAAACTTAAACTAAATACCTTTTTAAAAATATATTATCTTGACTTTGGAAAACCATACCAGACATGGAGCCAGGAACGGAATGGGGTCATGATATTTCCCTTGACCAATGGTTAAATTTATTTTACTAGTTTGCTATTTTTAGTAATTTAATGATCAGATAAAAGAAGCTACAGAGGAACCAGCAGGTGGCCTGGTGGCTAAGGTGATGGACTCCCATAAGGTCAACCACAGTTTGAGTCCCAGACCTGGTGGCTTGATAATCATGCCAGGCATGTGTGCATGCATGCCCAAAATCCCAGGAGGAGAATGGAGAAGAAGGGATGGCAGCATGACCATCCTCCTTCAGGGGTGATTTCTCACTTTCCCTCTCACTGTCTCTCTCATGCTAATGCACATGTCCTATGGGAAAAATGCTTTTAAAAAAAGTTATAGATTTTCAACAGTTTTGAGTTTCCAGCCCTTTGATGGTAGGTCTGCACAAAGCTAGCCCTCATCTGAAGTTTTCAACTTTCAGATGAGGAGATTCACAATTTTGACTATTAATGATTTTGTTTTAAAGAGATATATATATATTTTTTTTTTTGGAGAAGTTTTCGCTATAGGGTGCGTGCGCTCGCCAGACAGACAGAGACATAGAGACAGAAAGCGAGAAATCGCCCCCCAGGGGGGATGGTCACGCTGCAATCCCTTCTCCTCCATTCTCCTCTCGGGATCCTGGGCACGCACGCACACGTGCCCGGCGTGAGATTTAAGCCACCGGATCCGAGACACGAACCGCGGTCGACTACGTGGGAGTCCAGCGACATAGCCATTACACTAACTGCTGGTTCCCTAAAGAAAGATATTTTTGTTGTTTTTTTTTTTTTGCCATAGCATGTGTGCACTTGCCAGAGAGACAGAAAGAGAGAAAGTAAGAAGTAACCTCCCAGGTGGGATGGCCACACTGCAATCCCTTCTTCTGCTTTCTCTTCTTGGGATTTTGAGCACACACACACACACACACACACACACACACACACACACACACACACACATTCGCCTGGAGTGAATTTCAAGCCACAGGGTTTAGGACTTGTTTTAGGATCAGCAATCCAGAAACCTTAACCACTATAGGACCTGCTGGCCCTGACTATTAATGACCTAAGGTGTCTTAGAAACACCTACTCAGTTATCAGTAATAATTTATACCACATGTGGATATGTGGCAATAGCAAGGAAAGTTTTAAGTAAATGTTAACAAATTATGATTGTTGTTATTAATGATAAAGTAAATAAATTTGGAAATATTTTGTGTTTATTTTTTCACATCAATGGGGTGAGTTCAAGGTTTTTGTGAAAATAAAATTACTCTCTCTTTCATAGATTCTCATAGGCCTTTTTTAAATTTTAAAATTTTTTTTTTAGAGGTTTTTGCTATAGGGCGCGTGCGATCGCCAGACAGAGAGAGAGAGAGAGAGATAGACAGCGAGAAATCATCCCCCAGGGGAGATGGCCACGCCACAATCCCTTCTCCTCCATTCTCCTCTCGGGATCTTGGGCATGCATGAACACGTGCCCGGCGTGAGTTTTAAGCCACTGGATCTGGGACGAGAACCCCAGTCGACTACGTGGGAGTCCAGCGACATAGCCATTACACTAACTGCTGGTCCCTCATAGGCCTTTTTTGAGAAGGAAATAAAGGGATGGAATTAAACTTGGGTCACTGAGAACTTAGATAACTCCAGTATGGCCCTTGGAAAATCTTGTGTTTGTAAACTTCATGAGTGCTACAGAAGAAAATGACCTGAAAAATCATTGAGTTAGTTCACTTTATTAATTTTCAGATGAATTGAGTCCAGAGATGGCAAAGAACAGTCCCAATGCCATAGTTATTCTTATGTAGGGGTTGAACTATGACTACAATTGAAATATTTAAAGCCACTACTCTTTTCATTTCACTACTTTGATTATATTAATCTCCCCCAATTGATTAAGTTGAATCTATCCTTGCCTGATATTCTGTTTCAGGAATAGCCGAAATAACTCAGTAAAGAAAAAGAAAAGCACAGCAAGAAGATATGCCTTGAAAGGTTAGAGAAACATCGGAATCTCTTACAGACTCATTGGTCCTCTCTTATGCTTCCAGAAGCTAAAGTCTTTATCTCAATTTCTCCATGGGGATCAGAATATCATTTAACATTGAATTTTTTCCTACTCTGGCAAAGGCAGTTTCTGACTGACCACATTTTACTCAAATCAAGTACTTTCTCTTCCAAAGAAATACAATTATACCAGGGAATATATCCAGGTCTCCCCCACCCTCAAACATTTTACCAGAGTTGGAAAATGCAGACTCTAGTGATGAGTGGCTTCATTCTGCCAGTGGCAAATACTCATCCATTTTCTAGCTAGGGAGATATTTGGGTAAAGCTAATGCAAGTATCTATTATTATCTTGGCTTAACTTCTTGGCATTCAGTGATTTAGGGTTAGGGAATCTCTGTAATTATTTTTTCAAGGATAAAATGAACATAAAAAGTTCGCCTTGCCTTTGTCAAAGGCTCTGGTTTTAAGCAGACCACAATGACAGTTTTGATGGAAAAATCCTTACAGTGGGTCTCATTGATATCCTCAATATTGTATCTTCTCTATGATATGCAGGCTGAATGATAATGTGGTTTAAGTTTGGTTTACCAAGGAGATTCTTATTTACTTCTGGTTTACTTTTTGAACACTTTAGCACAAGAAGACCATGCATTTTATGAGAAAAATAAAATAGTGATTTGGGCCCTGGTTCTGGTGCTCATGAACCAGAAGAGGCTCCCTCCCATTAATACATGGTGTCTCTATGGGAACTTAGCCATTTGGGCCTGGTTTTACCTGACTAATTCAAGTGTGGATTTATCACCAAAAAGCAAGAAAATGCTTAATTCAGTTTAGAATATAAGAGGGCTGTGTCAGACACATTCCAATGTGGTACAATTGTGGGGCCCTTTTACTTTTCTCTAATTTTGATGTCATTTAGGAAAGAGGTGTGGCAGCTTCATTTTGGAGCCAAAGGGAGGTCTATGAGGAGATAGTAAACAGGATAGGAATTTGAACATGGACTATTGTGTTTGCTTTCCTTCCAGTGATAAATTTTCCTGGTTAGTTCTTGATATCTATGAAAAACAGCTCTTTTTCCCAAGCTAACATTTCCTGCCACACCTCCTGCACAGAATTAAGAAAGGTGGTGACCACTCTAATGATTTTTCAATGGCATAAACAGCATGATCCCCTCCACCAACTAAGGTACAATTTTAAAATATTTTCCAGTTAACCACACAGGTCCTCTCATGCTTAGATGGCCAGATATGCAGTTTCTACCTCTCTACATTTCTTTTTTCCCTAAGAACTTTGAGGATTTATTCTATTCAAAAGGGGTTTGTGGAGAGAGGAAACCAAAGTGTCAGCATAATTCAATATCATTGTACTTGAGATTCAGTCCTCAAAGTGCTATTGACAAACACTGGTCCTGGGACCAAGTCTTCTCGCCAGCTTTCCAGGTTTTGCCACTCAACTCAGAGTGCTATGCTTAGGATTCAGGGTTATAACTCTCTTGATTAACATACATTTGTCCAACCATTGTTGCTAGGAGTACAAATACTGAACCAGAATGGTTGAGCCCAGAGGAATGTTAGCTTTAGCAACACACTGGACAACAGTCATCCTTCATGACCCTTAGGCCTCGTGTTTGGCCTGGACCACAGCTCATACTTGCTCTTGCGTCAATGTTAATTATTTTTCGGTTCCTTGGTGTCTTGTCTCATTATTAGAACTTGGTCTGGACACTGGAAATCCATCATGACAAATCTCTCTGAAGTCATTGCCAGAACTGTGCTGCATTTATTATGTAAACTGATTTACTTTGGTCCCAGACACCTATTATCATTCATCCATCCATATACTTTTAAAATGTTTATTGGGCCTACCCTGTGGCCTAGTAGTTAAGGGACCCAGACCCCAGATGACCAGCTGCATGGTTTGAATCCTAGCCCTGGTGACTTGAAAAACACACTTGGTGTGTGTGCATGCATACCTCCAAATCCTGCCAGGTTGGAGAAGTGTAGAAGAAAGGATAACAACATGACCATGACCTATTGGGGGATGCTTTCTTCCTCTCTCTGTCTCTCTCTAGCGATTCATACACCATCCAGCCAAAAAAAAATAGTTTATTGCATGTGTACTATATCCCAGGCACTGCAGTAAGCACTGGATGTATATTAGTGAATAAAACAGGTAGGACCCTCGACTTCATAAATCACACAATCCAATGAGAAAACAGACATATAAAATATGTATTAAAATTATGGTATTATGAACAAAATGAAGGTAAAGTAAAGAGTACTGGGGCAAGTGGGTGGTACAGTGGTTAAGGCACTGGATTCTCACATGGCCAACCAAAGTTCAGGTCGCAGACTAGTGGCTTGAAAATCACGCCAGGCA
>NW_006159727.1:2892581-2903002 GCF_000334495.1 Tupaia belangeri chinensis | reverse complement strand
GGGGAGTTCAGTGACATAGCCATTATGCTAATTGCTGGTCCCCTAAAGAAAGATATTTTTGTTGTTTTTTTTTTTTTGCCATAGCATGTGTGCACTTGCCAGAGAGACAGAAAGAGAGAAAGTAAGAAGTAACCTCCCAGGTGGGATGGCCACACTGCAATCCCTTCTTCTGCTTTCTCTTCTTGGGATTTTGAGCACACACACACACACACACACACACACACACACACACACACACACACACATTCGCCTGGAGTGAATTTCAAGCCACAGGGTTTAGGACTTGTTTTAGGATCAGCAATCCAGAAACCTTAACCACTATAGGACCTGCTGGCCCTGACTATTAATGACCTAAGGTGTCTTAGAAACACCTACTCAGTTATCAGTAATAATTTATACCACATGTGGATATGTGGCAATAGCAAGGAAAGTTTTAAGTAAATGTTAACAAATTATGATTGTTGTTATTAATGATAAAGTAAATAAATTTGGAAATATTTTGTGTTTATTTTTTCACATCAATGGGGTGAGTTCAAGGTTTTTGTGAAAATAAAATTACTCTCTCTTTCATAGATTCTCATAGGCCTTTTTTAAATTTTAAAATTTTTTTTTTAGAGGTTTTTGCTATAGGGCGCGTGCGATCGCCAGACAGAGAGAGAGAGAGAGAGATAGACAGCGAGAAATCATCCCCCAGGGGAGATGGCCACGCCACAATCCCTTCTCCTCCATTCTCCTCTCGGGATCTTGGGCATGCATGAACACGTGCCCGGCGTGAGTTTTAAGCCACTGGATCTGGGACGAGAACCCCAGTCGACTACGTGGGAGTCCAGCGACATAGCCATTACACTAACTGCTGGTCCCTCATAGGCCTTTTTTGAGAAGGAAATAAAGGGATGGAATTAAACTTGGGTCACTGAGAACTTAGATAACTCCAGTATGGCCCTTGGAAAATCTTGTGTTTGTAAACTTCATGAGTGCTACAGAAGAAAATGACCTGAAAAATCATTGAGTTAGTTCACTTTATTAATTTTCAGATGAATTGAGTCCAGAGATGGCAAAGGACCTTCCCAAGGCCATAGTTATTCTTATGTAGGGGTTGAACTATGACTACAATTGAAATATTTAAAGCCACTACTCTTTTCATTTCACTACTTTGATTATATTAATCTCCCCCAATTGATTAAGTTGAATCTATCCTTGCCTGATATTCTGTTTCAGGAATAGCCGAAATAACTCAGTAAAGAAAAAGAAAAGCACAGCAAGAAGATATGCCTTGAAAGGTTAGAGAAACATCGGAATCTCTTACAGACTCATTGGTCCTCTCTTATGCTTCCAGAAGCTAAAGTCTTTATCTCAATTTCTCCATGGGGATCAGAATATCATTTAACATTGAATTTTTTCCTACTCTGGCAAAGGCAGTTTCTGACTGACCACATTTTACTCAAATAAAGTCCTTTCTCTTCCAAAGAAATACAATTATACCAGGGAATATATCCAGGTCTCCCCCACCCTCAAACATTTTACCAGAGTTGGAAAATGCAGACTCTAGTGATGAGTGGCTTCATTCTGCCAGTGGCAAATACTCATCCATTTTCTAGCTAGGGAGATATTTGGGTAAAGCTAATGCAAGTATCTATTATTATCTTGGCTTAACTTCTTGGCATTCAGTGATTTAGGGTTAGGGAATCTCTGTAATTATTTTTTCAAGGATAAAATGAACATAAAAAGTTCGCCTTGCCTTTGTCAAAGGCTCTGGTTTTAAGCAGACCACAATGACAGTTTTGATGGAAAAATCCTTACAGTGGGTCTCATTGATATCCTCAATATTGTATCTTCTCTATGATATGCAGGCTGAATGATAATGTGGTTTAAGTTTGGTTTACCAAGGAGATTCTTATTTACTTCTGGTTTACTTTTTGAACACTTTAGCACAAGAAGACCATGCATTTTATGAGAAAAATAAAATAGTGATTTGGGCCCTGGTTCTGGTGCTCATGAACCAGAAGAGGCTCCCTCCCATTAATACATGGTGTCTCTATGGGAACTTAGCCATTTGGGCCTGGTTTTACCTGACTAATTCAAGTGTGGATTTATCACCAAAAAGCAAGAAAATGCTTAATTCAGTTTAGAATATAAGAGGGCTGTGTCAGACACATTCCAATGTGGTACAATTGTGGGGCCCTTTTACTTTTCTCTAATTTTGATGTCATTTAGGAAAGAGGTGTGGCAGCTTCATTTTGGAGCCAAAGGGAGGTCTATGAGGAGATAGTAAACAGGATAGGAATTTGAACATGGACTATTGTGTTTGCTTTCCTTCCAGTGATAAATTTTCCTGGTTAGTTCTTGATATCTATGAAAAACAGCTCTTTTTCCCACGCTAACATTTCCTGCCACACCTCCTGCACAGAATTAAGAAAGGTGGTGACCACTCTAATGATTTTTCAATGGCATAAACAGCATGATCCCCTCCACCAACTAAGGTACAATTTTAAAATATTTTCCAGTTAACCACACAGGTCCTCTCATGCTTAGATGGCCAGATATGCAGTTTCTACCTCTCTACATTTCTTTTTTCCCTAAGAACTTTGAGGATTTATTCTATTCAAAAGGGGTTTGTGGAGAGAGGAAACCAAAGTGTCAGCATAATTCAATATCATTGTACTTGAGATTCAGTCCTCAAAGTGCTATTGACAAACACTGGTCCTGGGACCAAGTCTTCTCGCCAGCTTTCCAGGTTTTGCCACTCAACTCAGAGTGCTATGCTTAGGATTCAGGGTTATAACTCTCTTGATTAACATACATTTGTCCAACCATTGTTGCTAGGAGTACAAATACTGAACCAGAATGGTTGAGCCCAGAGGAATGTTAGCTTTAGCAACACACTGGACAACAGTCATCCTTCATGACCCTTAGGCCTCGTGTTTGGCCTGGACCACAGCTCATACTTGCTCTTGCGTCAATGTTAATTATTTTTCGGTTCCTTGGTGTCTTGTCTCATTATTAGAACTTGGTCTGGACACTGGAAATCCATCATGACAAATCTCTCTGAAGTCATTGCCAGAACTGTGCTGCATTTATTATGTAAACTGATTTACTTTGGTCCCAGACACCTATTATCATTCATCCATCCATATACTTTTAAAATGTTTATTGGGCCTACCCTGTGGCCTAGTAGTTAAGGGACCCAGACCCCAGATGACCAGCTGCATGGTTTGAATCCTAGCCCTGGTGACTTGAAAAACACACTTGGTGTGTGTGCATGCATACCTCCAAATCCTGCCAGGTTGGAGAAGTGTAGAAGAAAGGATAACAACATGACCATGACCTATTGGGGGATGCTTTCTTCCTCTCTCTGTCTCTCTCTAGCGATTCATACACCATCCAGCCAAAAAAAAATAGTTTATTGCATGTGTACTATATCCCAGGCACTGCAGTAAGCACTGGATGTATATTAGTGAATAAAACAGGTAGGACCCTCGACTTCATAAATCACACAATCCAATGAGAAAACAGACATATAAAATATGTATTAAAATTATGGTATTATGAACAAAATGAAGGTAAAGTAAAGAGTACTGGGGCAAGTGGGTGGTACAGTGGTTAAGGCACTGGATTCTCACATGGCCAACCAAAGTTCAGGTCGCAGACTAGTGGCTTGAAAATCACGCCAGGCATGTGTGCATGCATAACCAAAAAATTCCAAGAGGAGAAGGGATTGAGGCATGATAATCTCCTGTGAGGGGTGATTTATCACTTTCCCTCTCTCTGTCTCTCTCCAGTGAACACACAGGCCCTATGACAAAAACTTAAATAAAAAAGAAAGAAAGAAAGAGTACTTTGTCCAGCCAGGGAAGGAATTACACAAGAGATAGTATTTATGTCCTCAGCATAAGGATGAGGAGCCAGTTTTGAGAAATGAAGAGAGTGTTATAGACAGAAGGAATGTTGTATCAAAATCCTGAGATAGATGAGAAAGCATTTGGAGTCAGATAGCCTTTCTTTTGCATGATCCCAATATGGACAAATTTTAGTGACCACAGTTTAGTTAATAACAGCAATTCTCCAAGAACATAGTTCAAATTTCAATGACTATGGTATATTAATTTTAAGAAATTGCATAAAGGAAAAATCTCATTCCTAGATCTTCAGTACACAGATTGCCATGTAAATAAATAACAGATGTACATTAGGGTCACTTAGCAATCATTTAACTTCTTTCAAAGTCTGGTGGTGACTGATTACTGTGCATCTGTTATTTTACTTATGTACAGTCAACAAATAATATATTTATGCTGCCTCCTTTTATCTCATTGATAAATCCATGGGTATTTTATAAAAATAGATAATCAAAAGAGAGAGTTTCTGACAGATGTGACAGTGTAGCAGAGCAATAAAAAGTGATAATACTGGGCTAGCCCTGTTGCAGTTATTAAACACTGGATAGAGGAAGCTGGATCCCACATGGCTGACTAGAGTTTGAATCATGACCTCAGCAGCAACCCACCAGTGGTGCACATGTGTGCCCAGGATCTTGATGAGATGGAAAATTTGAGGAAGAAGGATTGTAGCATGACAAGGCCCTGTTGGGAAGCTCACTCTCACTTTTTCTCTCTCTCTCATACACAGGCACACATTCTATCATCAATAAAAGGGAAAACTTTTTTAAAAAGAACAGTAGAAGTGGGCCATCAGGTGGTGCAGAGGTTAAGACACTGGATCCCACATGGTCAGTTGCATGGTTTGAGCCCCGGACCTTGCAACTTGAAAATCACACCAGGCATGTGTGTGTGCATGCCTGAGAGGAGAGTAGAGGAAGGATTGCAGCATGGCCATCTCCCCTTGGGGAGTAACTTCTAACTTTCCTTCTCTCTCTCTCTCTCCCTCTCTTTCTCTCTCTTTATGGTGAGCCCATTCACTCTATAGCAAAAACTTCAAAAGAAAAGTAGAAATTCAAATTTGAACTGAATACAAATGGAGTTATAGAAGGAACACCTGACTGTGGGATTATTGATACTGTCACTGTTTTAAATGGTCTAGCTATGCAGCCAGAGGAACTTAGTGAAGACCTAGTTAATTACATAAATGCAGAATATGGTTGTAACCTTAAGGATGAAGATGTAACAGAGGAAGTGACACCAAAAACACTCTACATTAAAAGAAATCCTCAGGACCAGCAGTTGGTGTAATGGCTATGTCACTTAGCTTTCATGTAGTTGACTACGATTTGAGTCTCGGACCTAGTGGCTTAAACTCATGCTGGGTGTGTGTGTGTGTGCCCAGGATCCCAAGAGGTGAATGGAGGAGAAGGGATTGTGGCATGGCCATCCCCCATGGGGATGATTTCTTGCTTTCTGTCTCTCTGGTGAGCACACACATCCTATAGCAAAAACCTCTCCCCCCCCAAAAAAAAAAAAATCCTCAGAGATATTACACAACATTGAAAGTCCAAAGGATGATGTTGAAAGTTTATACAAACTTCGAAAAGAGTACAATTCACTGAAGCATAGAAAAGATGTTTGCTCTATATCATGATAAGAAGGAAGCAAGCACTGGTCAAATTACTCTTGATAGAGTTTTTACAAAGAAATGAAACACTACAATGCTCAATGTTTCTAATGTATCAAATTGCAGTTACTATGGATATGTCATTTTACTGTTTTTTTTCCACCTCCCTACACAGTTATTACTGACAAGAGTTTTTAATGTTCTGACAGAAATTTTGAAAAGTCACAGAATAATTATGATTTTTCTCACTAATTGTTAAGATTGTTGTTATGGCTTGAATGTGTCTCCTTCCCACCCGTGCCATCAAATTCATGTATTGAAATTTGGTCATGACAGGATTAAGAGAGTGAAAACTCTTCTTAAAAATAATTATTTACTTATTTATATTATACATTTAATCATTATACATCTTTATAGCTTACAAAATGATTTTCCCAGCATGAATACAGTATATGCTACATATTAGTCCAGTTAAAGATATTACTATTCACATTCTCCTCATCAGATAATTTTCCACTTTTGTGCCCATTGAATGTTGCTTTCCCCCATCCCACAACTGGTGTTAAAAGGTTCAGCCTTTAGGAAAAGATTAGGATTAAGGTAATTGGGATGGGGCTCCCTTGATTGAGTCCTAGTGGGCATATAAATGAATTAGACAGGCACATGCTTGATCTTACTGCCTTGTCATGTGATGCCCTGAAACATTTTGGGACTTCACAAATAGTCCCCACCAAGAAAACAGTCACCAGATATGGTCCCTTGATCTTGAACACTCAAAGGTATGAGCTAAATAAACCTCTGTTCTTTATAAATTACTCAGACTCAGCTATTTCCTTTATTAACAATACAACAGACTAAGAGTTGCTTGGCATGGTTGCATATTTAATGGTTATTTACAGGTTCTACTATCATGCAAAGCCAGAACTGCCTTTATTTTTTAAAATTCATGATAGAGTGCATGCATATACGAGAGAGAGAGAGAGAGAGAGAGAGAGAGAGAGAGAAAGCATCCTCCACAGGGCTCAGTCATACTGCCATCCTCTTCCTCCAGCTCTCCAGTCTACCAGGATCCTGGGAACGAGTGAATGTATCTGGTGCATTTCAGGCTGACTGGTCCAAGGATATGAACTGTGGTCAGCATGTGGCTTCCAGATCCTCAGTCTGGTATACTACTGACTGCTTCATGGAGGTTCAGCCCTGCCTACATATTTTTTAAAAAAATCTTTGTAGGACATTGTACTAAGTAAAATAAGTCAGTCACAGAAGGACAAATGCTGCCTGATTTCACTTGCATGTGATGTAAAAATAGGCAAACTCATAGAATCAGAGGATATCATAGTGGGTATCGGGGTGGGATGGGGTGAGGGAAATATATATAAAGTTTCAATTACTCTAGTCAGTTGAATTCTAGAACTCTGCTGTACAGCATAGTGCCTATAGTTAACAATATGGAAAAGTGCACTTCAAAATTTGTTAGGAGGTCCAGCCTGGTGGTGCAGTTGAAAGTGGACTGAAGTGCAATGCTGCAAGCCACATGCTAAATGTGGGTATGCATCCTCAGCCTGGCCAATCTGAAACAAGCTGAGCAAGTTTGGCCAATTCTGATGAGCTGGAGGGGCTGGGAAAAGGGGATTGTGAAGTGACAAGACCCTGTCAAGGATGCTTCCCTCTCTGTCTCTTTCTCCCTCTCTGACACACATGAATGTGCACGCATGCATACTCTCTATCATGAATAAAATAAATAATGAACTGAAAAATAAAACTCAAAAGCATTAGTTGGGTAGCTTTCATGTTAAATGCCCTTACCACAAAACGAATAAACAAAAATACAAAGGAAAACAGAGGGGAAACTGGTTGGGAGGAAAGTACTTACCTGCTAATGCTGATTGAGTGTATAATCCCAAGGGAAAAAAAAGGGAAGGCAACACTATCAGTGACTGCCATGGGAAGTCTGGAGTCATGAAGAGAGATTTTCTTTGATTAAACATGAGTTAACAACAACAAAAATATTGAAATAAAGTTTCTCTTGTATGTAAATTTGAAAGTCAAAAGTCATGACGAAAGTGAAAGATCTAAGCAGAGTATTTGTGTGTTCTTTCTACTTTTATACTTAAATTATTTCACAGTGGAGAATTAGAAACAACAGCAGCTCACAATCCCATCCCAACAGCCGAACAGTAAACCTAACCCTAAACATGAGCTTAAGCTCACCTCTAACTTAGAAACTTCTTAAAGTGTGTAAGGAAGAATTTGAGGAAGTCCCAGAGACATTGTTACCTCCCTAAACATGTCTTCTATTGGGGTAATAAGAGAAAATTGGAGCTTCTGAAGTGATATATAAAAGATAGTGCTGGTCCTCTTCTTGTTTCCTTTCATAGATACTGGAGAGAAAACATTACTTTCTCAAGAAATTTTCATTTCATTTTTATTTCCAACCCTAATGCTCTGAGATTCAACAACACAATTCTTTTTCATTTCTTTTTTTTTTTTGGAAGTGTTTTTGCTATAGGGCGCATGCGCTCACCAGAAAGACAGAGAGAGACAGAGAGACAGAAAGCGAGAAATCACCCCCCAGGGGAGATGGCCACACCACAGTCCCTTCTCCTCCATTCTCCTCTTGGGATCTTGGGCATGCACGCACATGTGTCTGGCGTGAGTTTAAGCCACTGGGTCTGGGACTCGAACCACAGTAAACTACGTGGGAGACCAGCAACATAGCCATTACGCTAACTGCTGGTCCAAACAACACAATTCTAAGATCTATGATACTCTCTTAAATAAAACTTGTAGTCCTGTGAGTACTCAGAAGAGAAAAGACATAACAAAATTTGTCAGGGACTGAAAAAAAGAATATTGAATCTCTTAAGTACAGTAGTTTGGAGACACAGCTTTTGTGGGCTCCAAAATAACCAGGAGTCTGAACTTGAGCTCTGGGCAAAAATTAAGATCTCAAAATTAGAGCACGAGTTGTTTTTCCTGTTATTAATGGATGTGCACACAACAGTGATAGTGATATTTCCCAATTTTTTGAAACATATGAAGTGGGTGTTTTCCAGCACAGTATTTACCCCATTTTAAAGTAATACTGGAGGAAATTTTACATTTTTTTTTTTGGAGAGGTTTTTGCTATAGAGCGCATGCGCTCGCCAGACAGACAGAGAGAGACAGAGAGACAGAAAGCAAGAAATCACCCCCCAGGGGGGATGGCCATGCCTCAATCCCTTCTCCTCCATTTCTTTGAACACTCAAAGGTATGAGCTAAATAAACCTCTGTTCTTTATAAATTACTCAGACTCAGCTATTTCCTTTATTAACAATACAACAGACTAAGAGTTGCTTGGCATGGTTGCATATTTAATGGTTATTTACAGGTTCTACTATCATGCAAAGCCAGAACTGCCTTTATTTTTTAAAATTCATGATAGAGTGCATGCATATACGAGAGAGAGAGAGAGAGAGAGAGAGAGAGAGAGAGAAAGCATCCTCCACAGGGCTCAGTCATACTGCCATCCTCTTCCTCCAGCTCTCCAGTCTACCAGGATCCTGGGAACGAGTGAATGTATCTGGTGCATTTCAGGCTGACTGGTCCAAGGATATGAACTGTGGTCAGCATGTGGCTTCCAGATCCTCAGTCTGGTATACTACTGACTGCTTCATGGAGGTTCAGCCCTGCCTACATATTTTTTAAAAAAATCTTTGTAGGACATTGTACTAAGTAAAATAAGTCAGTCACAGAAGGACAAATGCTGCCTGATTTCACTTGCATGTGATGTAAAAATAGGCAAACTCATAGAATCAGAGGATATCATAGTGGGTATCGGGGTGGGATGGGGTGAGGGAAATATATATAAAGTTTCAATTACTCTAGTCAGTTGAATTCTAGAACTCTGCTGTACAGCATAGTGCCTATAGTTAACAATATGGAAAAGTGCACTTCAAAATTTGTTAGGAGGTCCAGCCTGGTGGTGCAGTTGAAAGTGGACTGAAGTGCAATGCTGCAAGCCACATGCTAAATGTGGGTATGCATCCTCAGCCTGGCCAATCTGAAACAAGCTGAGCAAGTTTGGCCAATTCTGATGAGCTGGAGGGGCTGGGAAAAGGGGATTGTGAAGTGACAAGACCCTGTCAAGGATGCTTCCCTCTCTGTCTCTTTCTCCCTCTCTGACACACATGAATGTGCACGCATGCATACTCTCTATCATGAATAAAATAAATAATGAACTGAAAAATAAAACTAAAAAGCATTAGTTGGGTAGCTTTCATGTTAAATGCCCTTACCACAAAACGAATAAACAAAAATACAAAGGAAAACAGAGGGGAAACTGGTTGGGAGGAAAGTACTTACCTGCTAATGCTGATTGAGTGTATAATCCCAAGGGAAAAAAAAGGGAAGGCAACACTATCAGTGACTGCCATGGGAAGTCTGGAGTCATGAAGAGAGATTTTCTTTGATTAAACATGAGTTAACAACAACAAAAATATTGAAATAAAGTTTCTCTTGTATGTAAATTTGAAAGTCAAAAGTCATGACGAAAGTGAAAGATCTAAGCAGAGTATTTGTGTGTTCTTTCTACTTTTATACTTAAATTATTTCACAGTGGAGAATTAGAAACAACAGCAGCTCACAATCCCATCCCAACAGCCGAACAGTAAACCTAACCCTAAACATGAGCTTAAGCTCACCTCTAACTTAGAAACTTCTTAAAGTGTGTAAGGAAGAATTTGAGGAAGTCCCAGAGACATTGTTACCTCCCTAAACATGTCTTCTATTGGGGTAATAAGAGAAAATTGGAGCTTCTGAAGTGATATATAAAAGATAGTGCTGGTCCTCTTCTTGTTTCCTTTCATAGATACTGGAGAGAAAACATTAGTTTCTCACGAAATTTTCATTTCATTTTTATTTCCAACACTACTGC
>NW_006159727.1:2875076-2892528 GCF_000334495.1 Tupaia belangeri chinensis | reverse complement strand
GAGACAGAGAGACAGAAAGCGAGAAATCACCCCCCAGGGGAGATGGCCACACCACAGTCCCTTCTCCTCCATTCTCCTCTTGGGATCTTGGGCATGCACGCACATGTGTCTGGCGTGAGTTTAAGCCACTGGGTCTGGGACTCGAACCACAGTAAACTACGTGGGAGACCAGCAACATAGCCATTACGCTAACTGCTGGTCCAAACAACACAATTCTAAGATCTATGATACTCTCTTAAATAAAACTTGTAGTCCTGTGAGTACTCAGAAGAGAAAAGACATAACAAAATTTGTCAGGGACTGAAAAAAAGAATATTGAATCTCTTAAGTACAGTAGTTTGGAGACACAGCTTTTGTGGGCTCCAAAATAACCAGGAGTCTGAACTTGAGCTCTGGGCAAAAATTAAGATCTCAAAATTAGAGCACGAGTTGTTTTTCCTGTTATTAATGGATGTGCACACAACAGTGATTTTGATATTTCCCAATTTTTTGAAACATATGAAGTGGGTGTTTTCCAGCACAGTATTTACCCCATTTTAAAGTAATACTGGAGGAAATTTTACATTTTTTTTTTTGGAGAGGTTTTTGCTATAGAGCGCATGCGCTCGCCAGACAGACAGAGAGAGACAGAGAGACAGAAAGCAAGAAATCACCCCCCAGGGGGGATGGCCATGCCTCAATCCCTTCTCCTCCATTTCTTCTCGGGATCTTGGGCACGCACACACACGTGCCCGGCATGAGTTTTAAGCCACCAGGTCTGGGACGCGAACCACGGTCAACTACATGGGAGTCCAGCGACATGGCTATTACGCTAACTGCTGGTCCCACTGGAGGAACTTTTAAACCGTGGAATATTAATGTATTATTATAAGACATGGGAAGTTTATCTTGGGTTATTTAAGGTTACTTAGATCTTATTCCAGAAGAAACATCTGAGATACTGGATATCTAAAAGGAAAACCACAGACATATCAATTTCAGTGCATTAACACTTTGCAGAGACATATAAGGCTACATGTGATTTTCAATGTTTTGTTTCAAGAATGAAAGAATGAATCGTGGGACAGCCGTAGCGTGGCAGTTAAAGCATCTGAATCCCACATGGCTGATTCCCCAGTAAAAGTCCTGGACCCAGTGGCTTTTAAAACACACCAGACACCTGTGTGTGACTGGAGGAGAAGGTATTACGGTGTGACCATGCCCAATGAAGGGTGCTTTCTTGCTTTCCCTCTCCCTCCCTCTCTGGCGAGTGCGCATGCCCTCAGGGATTTTTTTTTTTAATCGCCACAGTACATTTTTTAAAATATGCATTTCTCCTTCTCTTTTTTTTTTTCTTTTTTGTAGATGTGGACAATCACTACAAAATAAAGTACAACTGAAGGGTCGTGACCTCCTCACTCTAAAGGACTTTACAGGAGAAGAAATTAAATATATGCTATGGCTATCAGCAGATCTGAAATTTAGGATAAAACAGAAAAGAGAGGTAAATAACATTTTCTTCTTCTATCCCTTAATACCAATCAGACTTTTCAAAGGCAGCTCTCCCCAAGAAAGAGGGAAACAAAAATCCATTAAAATTCATAGACAATCGCTAAGTAATGAAACCTCACAGTCAAGGTAATTGATTATCATTCAGTGTACAGGCATATAAAAAAGCACAAAATCAGTTATTCAATGACAAGTCATTGCACTTCTTTCATGTGGAATGCTAAAATTCATTATTAACTGGATCAGAACCCAAGGAATCATTTGTCTGAAAAGATTTTATTTTTATACTGTGTTTCTTTTGTCTGTGTATTTTTTATCAAGTTAAAAATAAGGATAATACTTTTTTTCTAGCAACAAATTTCAGCTTTGGATGCATATCAGATATATGACCATTAGGATAATGTCAAAAAAATTCAGTGATGTGTTTCTAAAGCAGTTAGATTAGCAAATAAACAATTAAATGGTAGCCAAGTAGGGAAGAGATGGGATATGGTGCTTAGCCATAAGCATTATTCTGTATTTTGAGCAATTTTTGTTTGAAACACAATTAATGCAGTAGCTTCATTTAGACTGCTTAATTGTAAGATTTTTGTATTCCAAGTTCATCTAAAGCTTTTTTTAAAGTGTTGGTTTTAGGTTGAGAAAATTTGGCATGATCTTGATTTTCTTATCTAATTACCTACCTCTTCAACTTCCTAAGAATAAACAGGATAGGAGTAGTCCCAGCTGCTATAGGTTTATGTTCCTGTAGAACAGGGGTCCCAACCACCAGGCTACAGCTCACTACTGGTCTGTGGCATGTTAGAAACTGGGCTGCACAGCAGGAGGTGAGCTGTAGGCAAGCAAAACTTCATCTGTATTTATAGTGACTCCTTGATGCCCATGTTGCCACCTCGGCTCTACCTTCTGTGAGATCAGTGGCATCATCAGATTCTTATAGGAGCATGAACTCTGTTAAGAACTGTGTGTGTGGGACCAGCAGTTAGCGTAATGGCTATGTTGCTGGACTCCCATGTAGTCAACTGCGGTTCGAGTTCCAGACATGGTAGCTTAAACTCATGCCAGGCACGTGTGCGTGCGTGCCCAAGATCCTAAGAGGAGAATGGAGGAGAAGGGACTGTGGCATGGCCATCCCTCCTGGGGGGTTTTCTCGCTTTTTATCTCTCTTTGTCTTTCTGGCAAGCGCACGCACCCAATAAGAAAAAACCTCTCCAAAGAAAAAAAAAAAAAAAAGACTGTGTGCCTATGGGGGATCTAGGTTGCATGCTCCTTACCAGAATCTAATGATCTGAGGTGGAGCTGAGGTGGTGATGCTAGCACTGGGGAATGGCTAAAAATACTGCATTATGGTGAGTTTTGTAATTATTTCACTGCATATTACAATGTACTAATAATAGAAATAAAGTGCACTATAAATGTAATGCACTTAAATCATCCCCAAACTATTCTCTCTGGTCAATGGAAAAATTGCCTTACACAAAATGAGTACTTGATGCCAAAAAGTTCGAGAACCTCTGCTGTAGAACAACTGAAATGAAAAGAAAGTCTAGAAAGTCTTCCCAGATCCCAGGCCCTTGTTCTTCACACTTAATGTATGAGGAGGGTTAGCTGAATCTAGTTGTTCCATAACTTATCCTATCGGGAAGTCCATCTACAGAAGAGGAAGGAGGAAGAGCCCCGCCCCACAACCAGCTTTCCAGATTATTTTCAAATGACTTCCAGAAACAAAGCCTCTGTACTCCCATTAGGACACATGATGAATGTGTAACTGAAACCATGGGACTTCATCATTGACCTAAGTAAGAGGCCTAGTATCCCATGTTGTGACAGAATAGCATCATCCTAGCTGAGAAAGTACTTTCAAACCAAACATCTTCAAGGTCATTGAAAATTGAATGACAATTTCAGGGAGTTAAGAAAATGGTTCTAGTATGAAATATTAATATACTTTGGAACAAGTGCCCGTGTTGAATCAAGAACAATGAATATCACCTTCTAACTAATGTCAATAAGTTGTAGTGACTGTTCCATTCCTCCATTTGTATAGAACATGGGGGGGGGAAACAAACACACTAACTTTTTAAACAATGTTTTGAACTCTTATTTGGAAAAGGATTAATCTGTATTTTCTTACAGCATAAAAAATAAGTCTTAAAATATAGTCCTCAGTATTGGGTATAAAATGAATCCAACTTTGAAGTGTATTCTTATCCTTGATTTTCAGTATTTGCCTTTATTGCAAGGGAAGTCCCTAGGCATGATTTTTGAGAAAAGAAGTACTCGAACAAGATTGTCTACAGAAACCGGTGAGTCCACTGACAAACTTACTTTGTGTTAAAGAGGGGACCCAAGGATGAGGACTTGGGAAGGATCGCCCAATGGGAGGATTTGTCTGCCTCTTTAGCAACCACAAAGAGAAAATATTTTACAGTTTTCTGTAGCCGTTGCAAGCCTATGAATGCTCTTTCCAGTTCTCCTAGAGGTTGCAAGCAGACAAACTTCACCTGTAGTAATTTCATGAGGACTTGAGTAGAAATCTGATATAACTCCTTATGTTTAGGACAAAATGTAGTAGGCCTCAAACTCATGTGAATAATAAATGTGTCTATTTTTCTGACATGTAAAAAACTTTTTCTTGTGTGGCCCAATTGTGCTGAATAGTGGAAACTTAGTCTCTGCAATGTTAGGCAATCCTCAAATTTTTCAGGATCTTCTGTATCCATCTTGGGTCACTTTCCCCTATCCTCACAGTAATGCCTAAGTCCTGGAGGGGATTTGAATGTCAAGACACCTAGGACTATGAGGATCTATTCCTTGGTTATCAGGAAATAATCATCAAATGTCCATGCTAGAATGTGCTGAGACTTCTGAATTCCCATTGGATCTTGACTGTTTGCCTTTTACTGTGGATTTGCTTCACTCTGATCACAAGACCTGAGATATCTGTTGGTTTGGTTCTCTCAATGTCTTCGCAGCTCTTCAACCACACCAGGCATAGAGATACTGCAAAGACACCTCTACTCTATTGTTCCTTCCTCATGCTGGGTGCAAGAGGGTTCTATAGCATTTGCTTCCTCCTAGACTTCTGTCTTAAAATCAAGATACAAAGGTTCTTAGTTTTGGAGTTACCCAAGCTTATCTGAGGTTTTCATCATGCTCCTCCACCCTTTGGAAGTTGACCTGGGGGATACACAGCACAGTATGATGTGGAAGGTCCATCAGTTTCTATTCCTGTTGCTGCTTCTCTCTCCGTATCCTTTTCCTCCTTCTATTATAGTTCCCAGTATTGGGAGCCAGGTAATAATGCAGGAGAAAAAAACTGGCTCTACCTATCACAGTATTCTTCCAAATCTATTGTTTGTGCCTATAATCCTAGAATGTCGAAACTCAAATTTTCTATTTTTCTAAAACTATTATTTCTGAAGTGTATTTCAAACAGTGTTTTGAAACTCATAAGCCACAGATTGCTACTTTTCTTTCTCTCTGTATTTCTGATCTATCAGACCTCTCCTGAATCAATAATATGTCTGCCCAAGTGGGCAATCAGATCAAGGAGGAAGTGCCACAAACAGCAACACAGTGGTTAGTTCTTCAAGTATTATATCCTACCTTACAAGCAGCTGGCCTCTCTAAGGCTTAAAAGCAAGCAACTACATATGATGTTTGCCTTGCAGTGGCCAATAATGAGATTCATTAAATAGACAATAGAAATGAGGTTCAGGGGGATTAAGTCATTTTCTAAGTTTACTCAATTAATACAAAGATTTCAGGGGGATAAAATCATTTTCTAAGTTTACTCAATTAATACAAAGAGCAGCAATATTCAGACCTCAAGTCCTCTGTTCTTACAACTACATTCCCTTTGCCTTTTGAGAAGAGGAAAGAAGAGTGGAAATATTTAAAGTATCATCTAAGCTTTAAAGTCCTAGGGAAAAAAAACAAATGAGTTATTTTTCCCTTAAAATTGTCTTCTAGGCCAGTCTTGTAGCCTAGTAGTTAAGGAAAGTAGGTCCCATATAGCCAATTATAGTTCAAACCCCACCCCCTGGCAGCTTGAAAAGCATGCTGAACATGTGGGCATGTGTTCTCAGTGTCCTAGCAGACAGAAGAATGGAGGAGAAGGGATTGTGTTATGACCATGCCCCATTGGGGGGTGCTTTCTCTTTCTCCTTCTCTGTCTCCCAGTCTTTCTTCGGAAAGCACATGCACCCTTCAACAATTAAAAAAAAATGGTTCCTATAAGAGATCATTTTGGCATCTAACAGAGAAAAAAATGAATAAATTAGCCATTAATTTTCAAATTCTATACCCTTCCAACACTGGTCTTCTATGAATTGGGCAGGATGCACATACCCATGATCCTAGCTGATTGGGAAGGCTTGGGGGGATAGCAGTGTGAGACCTCATTAGGGGTGCATCTCTCTCTCTCTCTCTCTCTCACTCTCACTCTCATGAAATCAACTTTGAAAAATAAGAATGCATACCCTTGCCAATTGCTCTACATTAATTATATGGACTACCCTACTTAATCCTCATGACAGCTCTACGAGGGCAAGACCATTGAGGAAAACAGACTGAAATGAGTTTGGCAAATGGCCAGTGGACCCACAGCTAATAAATGGCAGACTCAGCATCAGAAGCTATTATTAAATGTATTTTTAAATATCTAATTTAAATCAATCATGTAATAGGTCATGTTTATTCTAGTAAAATTGTTTCTACAGGTGTCATGGGTCTCTATAAAGTTCTCTGAAACCTGCACAGGATTGAAAATCATAACAAATACACAAAAAAGAATGCATTACCATTAAAACTTATAGTTCACAGAGTATTTTTCATTATCCTCAGTAAGTACCCATGGGTCTAGTTAAGTGTGGTATTTTGACAAACTCAATAGTGGGAGAGTGTCAGAGTGAGTACCTGCCTTAAATGCATACAAAAAGAGTAAACCCCAGTTAAAATCATGGCAGAGCGTTTTTACTGGGTATATATGTGCATCTGAATCATTGTCATTTAGTACTGTTTTTCAACAGGTTCAACAGTTACCTGGTATTTAGAGTGAAAATAACTTGTAATTTTCATTATTAATTATGACTGCCCCAGGACCAGCAGATGGTATAATGGCTACGTTGCTGGACTCCCATGCAGTCAACTGCGGTTCGAGTCTCGGACGCAGCAGCTTAAACTCAAGCCGGGTGCTTGTGCATGTGTACCCAAGATATTGAGAGGAGAATGGAGGAGAAGGGATTGTGGTGTGGCCATCCCCCCTGAGGGGGTGATTTCTCTCTTTCTGTCTCTCTGTCTTTCTGGCGAGCACAAAAAAAACCTCTCCAAATATATATATAACCGCCCCAGCACTTGGGGTGGGGTGATCCTCACAGGACAGTCCTTGAGGATTTCTTCCTAAGTCTCAGTATCAGATATATAGCAGCATTTCTACTCATCTCAGAGGACAGAATGAAATTATTCACCCAACTTAAACCATATCCATTGTTAGTTAATGTAACATATTTATTGAAGTGTAACACTCCTACAGAAGAGTGCAAAAATCATTAACTCTATAGTTCAAAACTATTATAATTAGCATATCATTGTAACAAACACCCATATACAGAAACTGTATGTTAATAGCATCCAGAGTACCCCCACACACCTTGTATTTCCTTCCAGATGAGACATCCCTCACCCAAGGGTAGCGATTATCCTGTCCCCTAACATCATAGATTAGTTTTGCCTGTTTTCAAACTTTTTATAAATGGACTCATTCAGCATGCACTCTTTTATGTCTGGTTTCTTTCACTGAGATTATATTTGTGAGATGTATCAGTGTTGCCATGTATAGTTGTAGATCATTTATTCCTCATCTCTTTGTGGTGTGTGCCTGCCTGGAAAACCAGAAAGTTCCCCTGTGTGTCTACTGATGATTATATTCTTTTATTGCAAATTAATTGAGCAGATAGACAGATACATTTATTAATCTTGGTAAATGCAGAAGCTGATAGAAAATGCACAGGGCATTCTAAGATGGTTCTTTTCATTATTTAACATTGGTATTTCACTTTCAAGGTGAAATGGAAGCTGGTGCTTTAGCAGCTTTTTCAAATTCATCAATTTTATAGACACCATTATAAACGTTGTGATATTATTCTGCAGTTAGGAAAGCTAAGCACAGAGAGGCTAATGATTGTCTTAGTTCTACCAGCACGAGCCCTAGAGCCCTCATATTTCTAGTGAATTAATTCTGTTTATACCATTTCTTCCAAAGCCAACAGGGATCTGTGAGGAAAAGAAATGGCAAAATAAGATTTATTTTTATTTTTCCAAAGAGAAATTAAGAAATTAACAGAAGAAACCCTTTGCTCAAAAATGTCTGATATGGAAACATAATAAAATGAAACAGATAAAAGCAAGCTTTTCTGGATGAAGGGTGGAAAGAAAGTAGAAATTCATTTTTCTGTCCTCTTCTCAGGACCGAAACTCCTGGTGGCTTCTTAGAACCGCTGACACCCTCCTGAAGCATGTTTCACCATCTGGGCCTGAAAAACTGATGAGTGCTCGACCTGAGCTTTTAGACTGGGGTTTGAGGCCTCTTTTTGATCAGTAATAAAAATTGCAAAGGCAATTTCTTCTTGGAGGCAATATCTCTTTCACAAACCATTGAACTTTTTAAAAATTTATTTACTTATTTATTCCATGAGCAAGAGAGAGGGAGAAGCAGCATCTTAAACATGATCTCAATGCCACGATACACCCCCAGCCTCAGCCAGCCCTGGACACATGCATACCTGGTGTACTTAGGGAGGTCTCTAGATATAATTGGAAAGGAGAGCCAGTAAGATTACTGATGTATTGGGTAAGAGAGAATGTCAAGGATGACTTCAGGATTTCTGCCTGAATAACTGTGAAGGCTAGTTGTGGAGCAGGTTGGAGGTAGAAGATAAGGAGTTCAGTTTTAGATGTATTAAGTTTGAGATAAGCCAAGATGTTGAAAAGTCAGTTGGATATGACTTTAGAGTTGGGAGTGAGATCTGACCTAGACATATTTGGGATTACCAGTGTACAAGGTACTTACATGTATTTAAGACCATAGAACTGGATATAATTTTTAGTATCATTTATTATTATTATTTTAATTTATGTTTAATCACTATATATCTTTACATTGTATAACATTGCTTTTTCCAGCACGAACATGGTGCATATCGGTCAGGACAAAGACATTATTATATACGTTATCATCAACAATAACTTCTCATTTTTCTGTCAATGAAACGTATTGTTTTGTTCCCCTCTTCCCCTCCCTCCTTCCCTCTATTACCTACCCCTGTGTTACCCCTATCCTTACTATCTCTAGTATCTACAGTTGCCCTCCCTGCTATGATACCTTCCAATCTTTCAGTTTCTGCTATAGAGCACAGATACTCAGTATATATTGAGTGGGGGCATACAAAGTCTGTCTTTCATACTCTGGCTTGCTTTGCTCAGTATTAAAGCCTTCATATATATCCACTTTGTATCAAATGTCAGGGTCTCATTGTTTTTTAGGGCTGAGTAGTATTCCATAGGGTACATATGCGACGTTTTTTCAATCTACTCATCCATTTTTGGACATTTGGGTCAATTCAATATCCTAGCAATTGTAAATAATGCTGCAATAAACATAGATGTGCAAGTGTTTTTCCGACTGAGAGTTTTCCTATCCTTTGGGTAAATACCTACGAGTGAAATTACTGGGTCTTATAATAGTTCTATTTGTAAGTTTCTGAGAAATCTCCACATCAATTTCCATGGTGGTTATACTAATTTGCATTCCCACCAAAAATATAGGAGAGTTCCCATTTACCACAGCCTCTCCAGCATTTATCATTATTTATTTATTTTTTAATTTTAGCCATTTTGACTGGGGTTAAGTGGTATCTCATTGTTTTGATTTGCATTTCTCTTATGATTAAGGATGACGAACATGTTTTCAGATATATTTTGGCTATTTTTATGTCTTCTTTGGGTAGTTGTCTGTTCAGCTCATTTTCCCATCTTTTAATTGGACTGATTATTTTTGTGTGGGTAAGCTCCTTGAGTTCCCTGAATATTCTGGTTATTAGTTCCTTATCTGAGGTATAGTTTGCAAATACATTCCCCCACTCTAAGGGTTGTCCTCTCACTCTAATTATTGTTTCTTTTGCTGTGCAGAAGCTTCTCAACCTAATATAGTACCATTTGTCTATTTTTGGGACTATTATCTATGCTTTAGGGGTCTTCTTTAAGAAATCTTTGTCCACTCCAAGGTCTCTGATAGTTTTTTCTATATTTTCCACCAATATTTTTATAGTTTGAAGTTTTATGTTTAGATCCTCAATCCATTTTGAGTTGATTTTTGTTAGTAGAGAAAGATAAGGGTACAGTTTCATTCCTCTGCAGGTTGATTTCCAGTTCTCTCACCACCATTTGCTGAAGAGATTTTCTTTTTTCCTACTGGATTAGCTTGTGCCCTTTGTCCAGGATCAGTTGGCTGTATGTTTGGGGTTTTACATAGGGGTTCTCAATTCTGGCCCGTTAGTCTAGCTGTCTTTTTTGTGCCAATACCATATTGTTTTCATTATCACAGCTTTGTAATATGTTTTGAGATCAGAAAGTGAGATGCCTCCTACTTTATTCCTCTTGAACAGTATTGCTTTGGTGTTACCGGGCATTTTATGATTCCAGACACATTTCTTCCAAAGCCAACAGGGATCTGTGAGGAAAAGAAATGGCAAAATAAGATTTATTTTTATTTTTCCAAAGAGAAATTAAGAAATTAACAGAAGAAACCCTTTGCTCAAAAATGTCTGATATGGAAACATAATAAAATGAAACAGATAAAAGCAAGCTTTTCTGGATGAAGGGTGGAAAGAAAGTAGAAATTCGTTTTTCTGTCCTCTTCTCAGGACCGAAACTCCTGGTGGCTTCTGTTAATCACCCTCCTGAAGCATGTTTCACCATCTGGGCCTGAAAAACTGATGAGTGCTCGACCTGAGCTTTTAGACTGGGGTTTGAGGCCTCTTTTTGATCAGTAATAAAAATTGCAAAGGCAATTTCTTCTTGGAGGCAATATCTCTTTCACAAACCATTGAACTTTTTAAAAATTTATTTACTTATTTATTCCATGAGCAAGAGAGAGGGAGAAGCAGCATCTTAAACATGATCTCAATGCCACGATACACCCCCAGCCTCAGCCAGCCCTGGACACATGCATACCTGGTGTACTTAGGGAGGTCTCTAGATATAATTGGAAAGGAGAGCCAGTAAGATTACTGATGTATTGGGTAAGAGAGAATGTCAAGGATGACTTCAGGATTTCTGCCTGAATAACTGTGAAGGCTAGTTGTGGAGCAGGTTGGAGGTAGAAGATAAGGAGTTCAGTTTTAGATGTATTAAGTTTGAGATAAGCCAAGATGTTGAAAAGTCAGTTGGATATGACTTTAGAGTTGGGAGTGAGATCTGACCTAGACATATTTGGGATTACCAGTGTACAAGGTACTTACATGTATTTAAGACCATAGAACTGGATATAATTTTTAGTATCATTTATTATTATTATTTTAATTTATGTTTAATCACTATATATCTTTACATTGTATAACATTGCTTTTTCCAGCACGAACATGGTGCATATCGGTCAGGACAAAGACATTATTATATACGTTATCATCAACAATAACTTCTCATTTTTCTGTCAATGAAACGTATTGTTTTGTTCCCCTCTTCCCCTCCCTCCTTCCCTCTATTACCTACCCCTGTGTTACCCCTATCCTTACTATCTCTAGTATCTACAGTTGCCCTCCCTGCTATGATACCTTCCAATCTTTCAGTTTCTGCTATAGAGCACAGATACTCAGTATATATTGAGTGGGGGCATACAAAGTCTGTCTTTCATACTCTGGCTTGCTTTGCTCAGTATTAAAGCCTTCATATATATCCACTTTGTATCAAATGTCAGGGTCTCATTGTTTTTTAGGGCTGAGTAGTATTCCATAGGGTACATATGCGACGTTTTTTCAATCTACTCATCCATTTTTGGACATTTGGGTCAATTCAATATCCTAGCAATTGTAAATAATGCTGCAATAAACATAGATGTGCAAGTGTTTTTCCGACTGAGAGTTTTCCTATCCTTTGGGTAAATACCTACGAGTGAAATTACTGGGTCTTATAGTAGTTCTATTTGTAAGTTTCTGAGAAATCTCCACATCAATTTCTTTGGTGGTTATACTAATTTGCATTCCCACCAAAAATATAGGAGAGTTCCCATTTACCACAGCCTCTCCAGCATTTATCATTATTTATTTATTTTTTAATTTTAGCCATTTTGACTGGGGTTAAGTGGTATCTCATTGTTTTGATTTGCATTTCTCTTATGATTAAGGATGACGAACATGTTTTCAGATATATTTTGGCTATTTTTATGTCTTCTTTGGGTAGTTGTCTGTTCAGCTCATTTTCCCATCTTTTAATTGGACTGATTATTTTTGTGTGGGTAAGCTCCTTGAGTTCCCTGAATATTCTGGTTATTAGTTCCTTATCTGAGGTATAGTTTGCAAATACATTCCCCCACTCTAAGGGTTGTCCTCTCACTCTAATTATTGTTTCTTTTGCTGTGCAGAAGCTTCTCAACCTAATATAGTACCATTTGTCTATTTTTGGGACTATTATCTATGCTTTAGGGGTCTTCTTTAAGAAATCTTTGTCCACTCCAAGGTCTCTGATAGTTTTTTCTATATTTTCCACCAATATTTTTATAGTTTGAAGTTTTATGTTTAGATCCTCAATCCATTTTGAGTTGATTTTTGTTAGTAGAGAAAGATAAGGGTACAGTTTCATTCCTCTGCAGGTTGATTTCCAGTTCTCTCACCACCATTTGCTGAAGAGATTTTCTTTTTTCCTACTGGATTAGCTTGTGCCCTTTGTCCAGGATCAGTTGGCTGTATGTTTGGGGTTTTACATAGGGGTTCTCAATTCTGGCCCGTTAGTCTAGCTGTCTTTTTTGTGCCAATACCATATTGTTTTCATTATCACAGCTTTGTAATATGTTTTGAGATCAGAAAGTGAGATGCCTCCTACTTTATTCCTCTTGAACAGTATTGCTTTGGTGTTACCGGGCATTTTATGATTCCAGACAAATTATATGATTACTTGTTCTATTTCTGTGAGGAATATCTCTGGTGGTTTGACTGGAATTGTATCGAATTTGTAGATTAATTTGGGTAGGATTGACATCTTGATTATATTAATTCTTTCAACCCAGGAACAGGGGTGTTTTTCTACTTTTTTTGTACCATTCTTAATTTCTTTTACAACCGTTTCATAGTTTTCCTTGTAGAGATCTTTGACTTTTTTTTTTTTTTTGAGAGGTTTTTGTGTGTGTGCTCGCCAGAAAGACACAGAGAGACAGAAAGTGAGATATCACCCCCTGGGGGAGATAGCCATGCTGCAATACCTTATCCTCCATCCTCGGGATCCTGGACATGCACGCACATGCACCCGGCGTGAGTTTAAGCCAGCGGGTCTGGGACTTAAACCACCGTCGACTACATGGGAGTCCAGTGACATAGCCATTATGCCAACTGCTGATCCCGAGATCTTTAACATCTTTGGTAAGGTTTATTCCTAGATATCTGATTGGCTTTGTGGCTATTGTAAATGAGGTCGCTTTCTTCAATTCTGTCTCCGTTTTCCCATTGTTGGTGTATAAAAAGGCTATAGATTTTTGTACATTATTTTGTACCCCGCCCTTTACTATATTCACTTATCACTTCCAGGATTTATTTTGTGTGTGGAGTCTTTTGGATTTCCTATGTATAGCATCATATCATCTGTATATAGATATAATTTCACTTCTTCTTTTCCTATTTGGATGCCTTTTATTTGACTCTCTTCTCTGATTGCATTGGCTACAAATTCCAGTACTATTTAAAAAGGAGTGGATAATGTGGGCAGCCTTGCTTATTCCAGATTTTAGTGGAAAAACTTTCAGTTTTTCCCTATTCAATATGATGTTCACTATGGGTTTGTCATAGGTGGTTTTTATTGTGTTGAGGAATGCTCCTTTTATGCCTATTTTGCTAAGAGTCCTAATCATGAAGGAATGTTGTACTTTATCAAATTCTTTTCCCACAACAATTGATATGATCATATGGCTTTTATCTTTCCTTTTGTTAATGTGATGTATTACATTTATTGTTTTGCACATGTCGAACCATCCTTAGGTCCCTGGAATAAAGCCCACTTGGTCGTGCTGTATAATCTTTTTAATATGTTGTTGAATTTGATTTGCTAGTATCTTGTTGAGAATTTTTGCATCCATATTCATCAGGAATGTTGGCCTAAAGTTTTCTTTTATTGTCATGTCTTTGTCTTGTTTTGGAATTAAGATGATGGAGGCTTCATAAAATGAATTTGGGAGGGTTCCTTCTTTTTGAATCTTTAAAAATAGTTTGAGGACTACTCGGGTTAGTTCTTCTTTAAAAGTTTTGTAGAATTTAGGACCAGCAGATGGCATAAGGGTTACATCCCTGGACTCCTAGGTAGTTTACCATGGTTTGAGTCCTAGGTCTGGCACTTAAAACTCATCTCAGGTGCATGTGTGTGCGTGCCCAAGAGCCTGGGAAGAGAATGGAACAGAAAGGATTTCAGTATGGCTGTACCCCTGGGGGGTGATTTTTCTCACTTTCTGTCTCTCTGGCGAGTGCACTCACCCTATAGCAAAAATCTCTCTTTAAAAAAACTGTTTTGTAGGGACCAGCAGTTAGCATAATGGCTATGTCGCTGGACTCCCACATAGTCCACCATGGTTCGAGTCCAGGCCCGGTGGTTTAAACTCATGCCGGGCACATGTACATGCGTGCCCAAGATCCCAAGAGGAGAATGGAGGAGAAGGGATTGCGGCGTGGCCATCCCCCGGGGGTGATTTCTCGCTTTCCATCTCTCTGTCTCTCTCTGTCTGTCTGGCGAGCGCATGTGCCCTATAGCAAAAAACCTCTCCAAAAAAATAAAATAAAAATAAATAAAAATAAAAAACTGCTTTGTAGAATTCAGAAGTAAAGCCATTGGGACCTGGACTCTTCTTTGGTAGGAGACTATTACTGATTCAATTTCATTGCTTGTTGTCGGTCTATTCAGACTTTCTATTTCTTCCTGGTTCAATCTTGGTAAATTATACGTGTCCAGAAATTTGTCCATCTCATCTAGGTTTTCTAGTTTGTTGGCATGTAATTGCTCATAGCAGTCTCTGATGATATTTTGTATTTCCATTATGCACGTTGTAATAACACCTGTTTCCTTGCTGATTTGATTTATCTGGTTCCTTTCTTTGTTCTTCTTGATTATTCTAACTAATGGTGTGCAAATTTTGTTTATCTTCTCAAAGAATCAGCTTTTGGTTTTGTTTATTTTCTTTATAGTTCTTTTATTATCTATTTCATTTATTTCTGCTCGCACCATTATTATTTCTTTTCTCCTGGAATTTTTTGTGTGTGTGTTTTTTGTTTTGTTTTGTTTTGTTCTTCTTGTTCTAGTTCCCTGAGTTGTTTAATTAGGTTGTTTATTTGCCAACTTTCTGCCTTTTTCCTTATGGTCACTAATTGCCATGAACTTCCCTCTTATGATTGCCCTTGCTTTGTCCCATAGGTTATAAACTCTTGGTTTCTATGTATCTTTTGATTTCAGTCTTCATTTCTTTTGTAGTTGTAAAGTCATTGAGGAATAGGTTGTTAAGTTTCCATATGTTTGTGCATTTTTTTTTGAGAGATTTTCACTGTAAGGGCGCGTGCGCTCGCCAGACAGACAGAGAGTGACATAGAGACAGAAAGCGAGAAATCACCCCCCAGGGGGGATGGTCACGCCGCAATCCCTTCTCCTTCATTCTCCTCTTGGGATCTTGGGCACGCACGCACACGCGCCCGGCGTGAGTTTTAAGCCTGGGGGAATGGCCACGCCACAATCCCTTCTCCTCCATTCTCCTCTCAGGATCTTGGGCACACACGCACATGCGCCTGGCATGAGTTTAAGCCACTGGGTCCGGGACTTGAACCGTGGACAATTACATGGGAGTTCAGCGACATAGCCATTACGCTAACTGCTGGTCCCACTAGATATAGTTTCTATACTTTTGAATTTGTAAAAGCTTGTTTTGTGCCCTGTCACATGGTCAATCTTTGAAAATGTTCCATGTGGGAGTGATAACAATGGTCTTATGTCTCTTTATTTTTTTCTAGATGATCTGTCCAGAGGAGATGGGGTGTTGAAATCCCTTACAGTTACTGTGTGCAGTCTATCTCTCCCTGAGATCTAACAGTCCCTCTGATATATTTAGGTGATCCAGTGTTAGGTGCATAGATATTTACAAGTGTTGTATCTTCTTGGTGAACAAGTACTTTTATAATATAAAATAATGTCCTTATTTTTCTCTTATTACATCTTTCATCTTAAAGTCTACTTTGTCTGATACCAGTACCACAACTCCAGTCTTTGTTTTGGTTTCCATTTGCATGGAATATCTTTTTCCAGCCCCTCACTTTCAGTGTATGTATGCCCTTATCAATGAGGTGTGTTTCTTGCAAGCAGTATATAGATGGCTTCTGTTTTTGTACTCATTCAGCTAAGCTGTGTCTTTTAATGGGAGAATTTAATTCATTAACATTCAATATTATTATTAATATGTGCAGATTTCTCCCTGTCATTTTGTTAGCTATTTTCTCAGTCATTTTTTGTTCTCTTGTTTCTGTTTGTCTCTCTTTAGTTATCTTTTAGTTATCCTGATACAATACTCCCATTAGTACTTCTTGTAGAGTTGGTCTAGTGTTGGTGAATTTCAATTTTTGTTTATCTGAGAATACTTTTATTTGCTCTTCCCACTTGAAGGATAATCTTGCTGGATATAGTATTCTTGGTTGAAATTGTTTTTCTTTTAATGTTTGGATACATCTTCCGATTCTTTCCTTGCCTGCATTGTTTCAGTTGAGAGGTCCCATTTTAGCTTATTCAGATAAACTTTATAAGTAACTTGACATTTCTCTTTTTTTATTTTATAGCCTTTGTCTTTGATTTTTACAAATCCAGCTATGATGTGCCAGGGGGAAGGATCTTTTTGTGTTGATTGTATTGGGGTTCCTTTTTATTTCTTGGGTCTGAATTTCTCCATGCTTCTCTATATTTGGAAAATTTTTCAGATAATATTTTATCAAAGAGATTTTCCATTCCTTTAGCAGATTCCTCACCTTCTGGAATAACAGTTATATGGATATTTGGGAGTTTCATTGTGTCTAGAATTTCCTGTATATTGTCCACAATCAGTGTGGCTTCCTTGAACACACTACTTAAAATAAAAATTCCTGCCCTGTACAGCTTATATCTCCCCTCTTTGTTCTGTTCACTTATAGCACTTCCCAGCATCTAAGACTCAATATATTTAATTTATATAAATTATATTTATATATCATCTGGTTTATTATGTGTCTCCCCACTGGAATGTAAGTTAAAAGAGCAAATGACTTATATCGCACGGCTTATAATACTTCCCTAAGTGCCTAGAAGAAGACAAGGCAGCTCTTTTTCAAATTAATGAATAAATTTTAGAAACACGTAGTGAGGCCAGGACCTTTTGTGGTCACTCCACAGAAGCAAGATGTGTGTCAAAAAATTTTAGGTTCAGTTCCTGACAGTGAGAAAACTACAAATAGATCAAGAAGATGAAAAGTTTTATTGCTCACATAATGTCACTTTATGGGAAGAGAAGGGCTAGTTCCTAAGCAGGTCTGAAAGTGGCCAGAGAGCAGGGAAATTATATTGGCTTAAGATTTTATTATGGTTAGGGGATGGGTTTGAGATGAGGATTCCCATGCACAGGTGAGGGCTTCTACTAGTGGCAAAAAAGGAAGCATCAGAACTTATCAGCTTGCCCAGATGTAAGGCAGAAAGGGAAGGGCAAGAG
>NW_006159727.1:2852362-2875063 GCF_000334495.1 Tupaia belangeri chinensis | reverse complement strand
GTCTGTCAGCAGTCAAACATCAAAAATGAGTCCAACTCTATTATAGGACTTTTAGCAAGTAGAACTGTTTGAGTGTTTCATGTTCTGTGATTCTGCCTGGGACCTAGTACTTCAGTCTGCAAGGGAGCTTAGGACTCTAGGCAAACTGTCTTATTTCCCAGCCGATGACTGAGTCCAATTCCATTCTGTTGTTCTGTGTCTGTAGATCACAATGTGAGTTAATTCAGAGCTGGCTTCCTTGTGGCAAGGTCTGGGACTATGGAAACTTAAAAATAATCTTGCACAATTGTTTAGACTTTCTGACTGTCAGAGCTCCTGTCTATGAAAGTCTTGTGATGATAGCTAATACATGCTTTGTCAGAGTGAAGTTCTCAATGTAAGAATATTTATAAAGTGCCAGCAAATGATTGTGCTCTATGAATGGTCATTGCTAGGGCCAGACATGGTGGTCTCTAGTTAAAGATCATTATGTCTGAACATATTTAAGAGAATAGTTTTAAGTATAAAATAGACCTACTGTAATTATTTAATATTATAAAGTAATAGAAGTGAAGTTTTCTTTGTAGGAGTATTTGTTTTTTACTTTGCTATGAAAACTTCAAATAACCAGAAAAATAAAAAGATTAGCATAATGAGTACAGCAGTACCCCTATGTCAATCTAACAGCTGTGGCTATATTCTCTTCTTTGATTTGTCTATTTTTGTTGCTGAAGTATTTTAAAGTAAATTAATGCTATAATGATATTTTATTCCTTGACATACTAGTTTGCATATTCTAAAAAAGGATATTTTCTATATGGCTGTGAGATTATTATCATATCTAACAAATACAGTGATTCTTTAATATTGTTTAATACCAATCCATATTCAAATTGTGTTAAGGAGTCAAGGGGGTGTTTCATGAGACCTTACATCAAATTTCCTGTCATGGGTCTAAAACTCTTCATCCCCCAATTCACCATGCAATTAATGATTTCTTTCTTCTTCATGAGAAACAGATGAGAGTAGCAAATTGTGACTGGCGTGTATTTCCCAAAAGACAAATCAGGTGCATCACAATAAGGAAAAGAAAAACAATGTTTGCAAAATTCTTTGGATAAGACTCTATTTTGTAATTATGTTTACTTATCTTTAATTACATATTGGGGAAATTTAGCTCATTGAACCTGTCTCGAATGAGATAATAAAGTTCTGGTTGGATGTCATTATTTCTCATAATTTTGCCCCGGAGTGTGTGTTAAGATGGCTTAACACAGAGTTTAATTGTGGCTTGGGGCAGACCCCTCTATGTGTCATGTTCTTCAGGCCAATGGGACCTTCAGTGAGTCAGGGTAGAAGCCATACTTACCTGCTCCGGTATCAGCAATAATCTCACACTGAGTGGAGGGTTAAAACAGTGAGGGTAATGTATTAGTGCTGGTAAGCTTTGTTTTGGGCAGACGATGAAAAAAGTGATAGCGACCCTTTGACTTTTCAGACTCTTGGCTGCTTGAAACCAGCATTTCAATGTTTACTTCATTTTATTTTCAAGCTTTTAAAAATTAAAGTACAATTTATATACAGTGAAATTCTCAGATCTTAAGGGTAAAGTTCAGTCAGTGTTGATGAAAAAACCGATGTAATCCCAAACTCCATCAAGATGTAAAACATTTTGCGACCAGCAGTTAGCGTAATGACTATGTCGCTGGACTCCCATGTAGTCAATGGCGGGTTGAGTCCCAGCCCCGGTGGCTTAAACTCAAGCCGGGCGCGTGTGCGTGCGTGCCCAAGATTCTGAGAGGAGAATGGAGGAGAAGGGATTGTGGTGTGGCCATCCCCCCTGGAGGATGATTTCTCACTTTCTGTCTCTCTGTCTCTCTGGCGAGCACACGCACCCTGTAGCAAAAACCTCTCCAAAAAAAAAAAAAAAGATGTAAAATATTTTCACTATCCCAGAGAATTCCCCTATGTTCTTTCCTGATCAGTCACCCTCTCCAGAAGCATTGGATTTTCTGGACTACATTAGTTTTGTCTAGACCAGAACTTCACATGAATGAAAGTATACAGTGTGTAGCTTCTTTTATTCAGCATATCATTTGTGAGACTAATCCATGTTGTGTGTATTAGTAGTTCATTCCTTTTGATTACTCAGTAGTATTTAATTGTAATCCATGATATTCCATATTCACGCTACTGTTGACTTTTCCATTCTCCTGGGATGAACATCTGTATTTATTTTTAAAGAATCAAAACCAGACATAGCCCTCAAAAGGGAACAGTTCCCCATTATTGCCAGGTCCTGAACAAGAGTGGAGAAATGGGCACATACCTGATGAGAGCCAAATGTTTGTTCACAAAATTTCATGTACTTCCCTTACGTCCTCATTTTGCCTTATCTGGGAACTACCTATGTGAGAGGTGGGAGAGCTTTAAAGATTTTGACTTTTCAGTGGCTACAGTGCCAGTTCCTCATAATTTTGTTTCCTATTTTAATTATTTTTTTCAAACCATCTTTTTTTTTTTTTTCTTTTTCTTTTATTGTAGGCTTTGCACTTCTGGGAGGACACCCTTGTTTTCTTACCACACAAGATATTCATTTGGGTGTAAATGAAAGTCTCAAGGACACAGCCCGGTTTGTAATTTTTTTTTTTCTCTCCAAGGCTTATTTAAGAATCTGATGTACACATTAAAAAAAAAGAAAAGAAAAAAGTCAAGCTTGTCTTTAAATAATGGTTTTCCCTTTCAGTTTCCTATGTACTGTTCTTCATTTTCTGTGTACCTGATGCCCCTTCATCTTCTGGCCACTTTCTATGGGTTGAGATCATTCTTTCTTAGCAGTTTTGTGTAGAGACTTCTGATAAAATGTCAAATGTAGGAAATCTTAGAGATCATCGAGCATGACTCTTAAATTTCACAGTTGAGGAAAGGGACATTCAGTAATATTGACATGTTCAATGACTCATAACTCGTCGGTATCAGAGTAAGTAATGAGATTATCTAAAAATTATTATTAAAAGTATTATTATTTATTTTTTAGGTTTTTGCCACAGGGCATGTGCACTTGCCAGAGAGAGAAAGAAAGAGACAGTGAGAGGGAAAGTGAGAAATAATTCCACAGAGGGGATGACCATGCCACAATCTCTTCTTTTCCATTCTCCTTGTGGGATTTTGGGCAGGTACACATAGATGCCCAGTGTGAGTTTCAGGCCACCTGGTCTAGAATTCGAACTGCGCTCATCCATGTGGGAACCCAGAGCCTTAACCACTACACCACCTGCTGCCCCTATGTTTCAATTTTAATTTTTCAGAGGGCACATGTGCTTGCCATACACAACAGAGAGAAAGAGAGAGGTAGAAGGAGAAAGTAACCCCTAATGGGGCATATTCACATCACAATTCCTTCCCCTCCATTTCTCCATGCCATTAGGATTTTGGGCATATACACACATGCACTCAGTATATTTTTCAAGCCACTAGGTCCAGGACTCAAATTGCATGGTCAGCTGTGTAAGACTGGTTCCCTTAGATGCCAGGCCATAGGCTGGTCCAGAGTAGGTAATAATATTAATAGTTAACATTTATTATGTGCCAGACATTGTTATGACTCATTTAATCTGTATAACAACCCAAACAAATTGGCATAAAGAGATGAAACAACTTAATAAGGGATATACTAGCTGCTATAGTAAAATATCTCAAATGTCAGTGTCTTAACATCGTGTGGATGTTCTTAATTGGTAAGAGGAAAGGACAGATTATTAAATTATGTGGTAATTCAGGGACTCAGGCTGAGATTAGGTCTGCCAAATTAAACATATGGCTTCCAAAGTTACCATGGGTATCAATATCTAGCCAGTACCTGGAAGAAGAGAGCACGGAGAAAATATATGTGCTTTGAAGTTATCTTGTCAGGGAAGTGGCACAAGGACTTTTACTGACATTCCACTGGCAAATACTGGTAGCTCACCCCTTAGATGAAAGGAGACATGGCAAAAGGCTCTTACCCACTATATTAAAGTGAAAGATGCAAACACAAGCCTTCTAACTCCCCATGCAGTGCTCTAACCATTATATTATGTCTGACTTGAAAATCCAGGGTAAATAGCTTTGTTAAATAGCTTGCTCTCAATAGAGACAGCTATTTTTTTTTTCTGAAAATGATATGCCATAAAGCAGTTTCTTGCAGACACCATCCCATCTGCTTTTTATGGAAACTACCTTAGTATATGCTAACAAATTTACCTCATTTGACTTCCTGATGAGATTTTACAAAATTCCTCTTTAAATGTTTTAGTTATGTTATTTAAGATTGGACAATGACCGTACTAAGGAAAAGTGTGATTATCTTCTGGATGCTAGAGACAAAAATAAATAAATGAACGCAAATGAATTTTTCTTCCAAATATGCTGTCACTGACTGAGATTGTATTTATCTAATAATTCTGCTTCCACAAAAGTAAAATGTGCTTTATTCAAAACAAATATTACAAGCAAATATTAAAAGCTAGAGATACATCAAGGAAAGAAGTTTCAGTGGGAATCCCCCAAAGAGGACCAGGTGAATGTATAGTGTGTGAACAAGTGTTTAGAAAGAGTCCAACTAGAGGAACAACTGAACATCCAAGAAAGAGTTGAGGAATGCAGAGATTGGCAGCCAGAAAAAGTTCAGGCCCCAGAAATTAGTGAAGGTGGTAGGACTCCAAATGTAAGAGACAAATAGCCAAGCATGGGTCGAGAGCTGAGGATGAATATAAGCATGCTGCTTTTTGTGCTTGTTCTCCACACAAGTCCTACCCTAAGTTTTTCCCCCCAGCAAAATTATCTATTTATTTATTTATTTTTCTTCTGTTTCTTTTATTTCTTTTTACATTTTTGCACAAATATTTACTTTATATATCAAAAACTTTTGTTCATACTTCATAGTTCTTGACAGTTAATAAACAACTTTCAAAATTTCAAAATACTGAATTTTAAAGGTAATGTGCAAAATATTTCTTAGTTAGAGAAGCTCTACCTGGAGCCCTACATATATCCAAAGAAAAATGATCTGTTGGGAACCAGCAGTTAGCGTAATGGCTATGTCGCTAGACTCCCACATAGTCGACCGCGGTTCACGTCCCAGACCCAGTGGCTTAAAACTCACGCTGGGCGCGTGTACATGCGTGCCCAAGATCCCGCGAGGAGAATGGAGGAGAAGGGATTGCGGCGTGACCATCCCCCCTGGGGGGTGATTTCTCGCTTTCTGTCTCTATGTCTCTCTGGCGAGCGCATGTATCCTATAGCGAAAACCTCTCCAAAAAAAAGGAAAGGAAAAAATGATCTGTTCATAAATTGCAACATGATTGAGACTTTTTGACAAATTACTGCATAATTACAGTAACTCCATTGCTACATGAACGTGTAGGTCCATAAATTTGTATCCATAATTCCTTTTAATCATTTCATCTTATCTAAAAAAAGTGAATGAACGTAATAGCTACCCCTTAAAAGGTATCTCCTATGAACCTCTTGGGCTATTATCTCTAAATCTTTGTAAAAATCTTGCAAAGTAAGTATAATTGGCCAAGTTTTATAGATAAGGAAATTGTGGCTCAAGGAAGTAATGGATCGTAGAAGCTCACTGAGTCAGGATTTCAGCCTAAGCTGTCTTCACTATCCTCTGATACTTCTACTTTTTTTTTTTATTCTCCTATTTAGCCCATGAGAGAGGCAGTGAAATAAGTTATGGAAAGCATTGGCTTCTGTGCCAAAGGGTCCCCAGGTCCACTCTGAGATCTGATGATTCACTAAGATGACTTGGAGTCCTCAGCATATAATCGTACTCATCATGGTTATGATTTATTATGCCAAAAGTATACCAAGCACAATCAACAAAAGAAAAGGCACATTGACAAAGTCTGGGGGAAACTAGATACAAGCTCCCAGAATTTCTCTCCTAGTGGAGTCACAAAGAATATGCTTAATTTCCTTAGTAATGAGTTGTGACAATGTGTGTGAAGTATTAACAACAAAAGAAGCTTGTTAGAGACTCAGTGCCCAGGGTTTTTATTGGAGGCTGGTTACATTGGCACGCTTTGTCTGCCATGTACCCAAATTCTAGACTCCCAAAAGGAAATCAGGTGTTACCTTTAATCATATTGTCTATATAAATATTTTAAGCATAGTGAACCACACTCTCAGCCCTGGGAGTAAAGACTCCTCAAATTGGAGATCCCAGATGTTATCCAAAAGTCAGTTTCACAAACAGACATTTCAAAAGGATGGCAGTCAGGTTGGCTATGTTAACTTTCCTCTGCATGGGTTAGAAATCAGGAAACTTGAAATCTAATCCCAGTTTTGCCACTTACCTAGTCTGTAACCTTTATAGTTGAAAATTTCCCTAAATCTTAGTTTCCCTTTCAACAAAACAAAGAATTTCTAATCCTTGAGGTTCACTTTATACTCTCAAATGCATGCAAATATATTAGACATACAGTGGTCGGGTTTTTTGTTGTTGTTGTTTTTTTTTTTGCTTTTTTTCCTTTTGTTTTTCTCCTTGATTGCCAGCAGGTGCTTGCACTTGCCAAATTGAGAGAGAGAGAGAGAGAGAAAGAGAGAGAGAGAGAGCAAGCATCATACAACAAGGCATGGTCATGCCTCAGTCCCTCCCTTTCCATTTCTCCATCCTGTCAGGATTCTGGGTATGCACACACATGTACCCAGTGTGTTTCTTAGGCTGCCAGGGCTGGGATTCCAACCACAATTAGCCATGTGACATCCAGCACCCTATGCACAGCATCCAATTGCTGCACTATGGGGCCAGACCTAAAATGGTAGTTTTTAAACAGAGTTGTATCCTAATGTATGGGAAGATACATAGTAATTTGAATTAGGGTGGAAAAAGAAGGTAGAGAGGTTAATTTTAGGGGTTCTTTTTTTTGAGAGATTTTTGCTAAAGTGCATATGTGCTCACTGGAGAGACAGAGAGAGACAGAAAGCAAGAAATCACTCCCTGTGGGGTTGGCCATGCTGCAATCCCTTCTCCTCCATTATCCTCTCTGGATTTTGGGCACACATGCACACTCACCCAGAGTGAGTTTTAATCTGCTGAGTCCAGAAATCAAACCACGATTGACTACATGGGAGTCCAGCAACATAACCATTAAGCCATCTACTGGTCCTGAAGGATTCTAAAACCGATTAGGTCATTGGAAAAGTCATAACATGTTTTTCTGGTTTTCTATGCAAAAATGTGTCATGACTTCCCTGACAATCCAATAGTTTGGGAATTATTTGGGGGAACTTATTAAAATGAATTTAGGTCCCTATCCTCAGAAATTCTAATTCTGGAGATTAAGGTTCCCAGATGCTATCTAGGAATCTACATTTAAACAAACTTCCTGAGTCATTTTTTTTTTTTTGGAGAGATTTTCACTGTAGGGCGCGTGCGCTCGCCAGACAGACAGAGAGAGACATAGAGACAGAAAGCGAGAAATCACCCCCCAGGGGGGATGGTCACGCCGCAATCCCTTCTCCTCCATTCTCCTCTCGGGATCTTGGGCACGCACGCACACGCGCCTGGCGTGAGTTTTAAGCCACCGGGTCCGGGACACGAACCACGGTCGACTACGTGGGAATCCAGCGACATAGCCATTACGCTAACTGCTGGTTCCCTTCCTGAGTCATTTTGATGTAAGGGTGACTAGACCTTTGAAAGACCCTGAGTTAGGAGGTATACGAAACCTGGGCTATTGTTCTATGAATCTAGGCCAGTGCAGTAGTGGAGGAATGGAAAAGAAGGGATGACTAGTAAAAGGTTTTATATGATTTCATGATAATTGACTATGAAGGGCGAATAGATAGTGCAGGTAAAATTATTCCATATTTGTTACTCTTCAATATATATGATAAAATTAACAGCTAGAGAACTATAAGCTCAGTTGTAAAAAAAAAAAAAAAAAAAAAAGCAATGAGCTCCAAAGTCTCAGTGTGAGAGAATTTCAAAAGGATGAACTTTGAGGGTCAGTATAGTCATGGTGAGGCAGGAAAAAATTCTCAGAGTACAAAAGAATAAAAAGAGTATAACATTAGATGAGGTTAAGGTGGGATATGGGGGGTGTCAGTAAAAGGGATGGAGTAGCTACTGTGGAAATCTGATTTTCTTCTGTGTACCTCATTACTGCTTAATCTACCAAAATACCTGACAAACACGATATGCTGAAACTCAGAAATTCAATAAACCCAAATTGAAGAAGGCAAGAGAAATCCACTGCCTTCCACTCAAGCAATTGAACAGGAGAAGCAGGGAAGGGAATCTTAATGACATCTGCCTAGCTGACAGGCACCTTACAGACTTTAGCAATTGCCTTCTTTGCTTTTTGTAGTTTAACTTTTTAAAAAGCAAAGGGATTTGGATGATGTTTAAATGACTGGCCCTTTCAAATCAAGAGAATAGTGCACACCTGACATTGATTAGCAATGTTGCTTCTCTATCTACTTATCTAGCTGCTTTGGGAGCCTAGTAGAATAAAAATTGAGTGTGTGTTGGTAAAGGAAGCTGAGGAAATTTGGTGAATGTAGCAACAGAATGGTGGTGGGGGGGAGCATAACTAGGCCAGTCTCTCCTGAAAGCTGTTAAATGCAATATCCAAAGTGTCATTTATTTGTTTAATGATTTAATTATTTATTTATGTATTCAAGAATAGTTACTGAATGCCTCATTTTTCTTCCAGACATTGTTTCAGCACTGTTAATAAATTGTTGATCAAGTCAAATGAGGTACTTGTTGGAGTGGAAATACAGTCTAAAGCAAGGAGGTTTTTACTAAAATAAAGCATGAATGGAAAAGCAAACTGAGATAAGTGCTGTGATGAAGCTAGGGCAGAGGCTGCCTTAGATGGGTGATTGAGGAAGGCCTTTCTAAGGAGGTAGTAATTGAGAACTCAATGAAAAGACAGAGCCAGATTTGGAAAGCTGTTAGAAGAATATCACAGACAAAGAACTGATAGTTCAAAGGCCTGGGACAACAAGCTAGATGTATTCAGGAACAGAAGGAAAGCAAGCAATGTTCTAAAATCTGCAAACAAACATATTTTAAATCTGAATTTTAAGAAGTGTACCCTTATGAGTTGGTCCTCATTCACTCACCCACTAAAGGAAGGAAAAATAAAATCAAATCAGGAAGGAAAAATAAAACCCAAAAACACATTCAAAATAAAATGTATTATATTGCAGATCTGTAAAACTTATTCATCTTGCGTAACTGAAACTTTATGCCTATTGAACAATAATTCCCATTTTCCCTCTCCTCTAGCCCCTGGAAACCACAATTCTCTCTGCTTCTATGAATTTGAGTATTGTGGAACTATGCATTTGTTCTTCTGTGACTGACTTGTTTAACTTAGCATAATATCCTCTAAGTTTAATCATATGTTCACACACAGTAGCATTTCCTTCTTTTTAAGGCTGATAACCCATTGTATTTATAAACCACATTTTCCTTATTCATTCATCTGTTGGTGGATATTTATTTAGGTTGTTTCCATATCTTGGTTGTTGTGAATAAAGGTGCAAGGAACATGAAAGTACAAATATCTCTTCAAATTCCTGATTTCATTTTTTTAATACATACCAGAAATGGTATTGTCAAATCATTTGGTAATTCAATGTTCAATTTTTGAGGTACTTCCATACTATTTTTCCTAGTGACTGCACCATTTCACATTCCTAACAGCAATGCACAAGGTTTATAATTTCTCTACATACTTACCAACCTTATCATTTTTCTATAATAGCCATCCTACAGATGTGAGGTGATGAGGTGATATCTCAATGTTGTTTTAATTTGCATTTCCCTGATGACTGGTGATGCTGAGCACCTTTTCATACACCTTTTAGCAATTTTTGCATCTCTTTTGTAGAAATGTGTACTCAAGTTCTTGCCCATTTTTAAATTGGATTTTTTTTTTTTTTTAGTTATTCAGTTGTAGGAGTTCTTTATACATTTCGGGTATTATTAATCCCTTATCAGATATATATCTTCTTCTATTTTATAGGTTACCTTTTTAATCAGTTTTTTTGATGTGCTGAAGCTTTTTAGATTTCATGTTAAATATTCTTACCACCATAAAAAAGTTTACATTTAGAGTTAAAAAAAGATTTAAATAACTAGTTTGTGGGACCAGCAGATGGCATGGTAGTTGAGGTGCTGGCCTCCCACATGGCCAGCCATGATTTGAATACTAGACCTGGTGGCTTGCTTTCTCATATTTTCTTTCTTTCTTTCTCTCTCTCTCTCTCTTTCTCTCTCTCTCTCATCTATCTCTGGTCAAATGAAAAATAATAATAATAATAAATTTAAATAAAATAAATTTAAAAACTAGTTTGTAATAAACAACTTTATCATAGGAGATTTCACAATTAAAAAGATGAAAATGTATTATCTTTTCTCCTTGATTTTAATAATAAAACCTACTCACTGCTCAAAATAGTGCAGGTGAATTCTTTTAAGCTAAGTCTGAGCTGAATATAGTATAATCTGAAAGTAATTGATGGGAAACATTGAGATGGAGCTGTCTACTAGTAATTTGGAGAAGCTGGTATGTTCGGGGTCCCCAACACTGCCCCAAGGGTTGATGATTCTTTTGGATGACTCACAGGGCTCAACATACAGTTATACTCATGGCTGAGATTCGTTAAAGCAAAACAATACAAAGCAAAATCAGCAAAGAGAAAACACCACATGGAATGAAACCAGGCACACAATTCTAAGAATCCTTTCCCAGTGGAGTCACACTGGATGCACTAAATCCCTCCCAAGGTTTTTACTGGGGGCTGTCACATAAGTACCTTCTACCTAGCATGAACCTAAAGTACAGACTCTCAGGAGGAAATCAGGTATTCATTAAATTTGCTTCAGATTTGAGAATATTTTTCAGATTTTTGTCAGTTCTGCAGTGTTGTGTTACTGGGGTGTAGAGCTAGATATTCTTCTTTTTCCCTTGCTTTGGACTTTTCCTTTTAGATATGCCACCAGAAATGATACTGTAGCATGACTCAGATCACTGATTTTTTGGAAGTTTAAAATTAGATGGAGCTTAGCAACAGCAGTGAGACATTATCACTCCAGTTTCAAGGCTTTCTGTTTCTTCCATAATGACAGCTGTTCATGTCTAATGCTTTGAATGCACTATTGAAAGGTGCTTAATAGTTTCACAGTTATTTTCACTTTAATACAGTTCTTAGTAATGTGGTTTCAGGAACCATGCGTGTGAAGGGCTCCATATAAAACCAAATAATGTAACATATTCTGCTCTAATTACTTTCCCAATAGATATAATTTACTTATGGTAGTGATTGCTAAAGTATATTCTGTTAATGTAAAACTAGTAGAAAGGAAAATCAGCATAAATCACTGCATTAGATCTGTTAACATAACAAATTACCACAGATTTAGTGGCTTAAAACAACAGAAATTTATTCTCTCTGGAGGCTAGAAGTCCAAACTCGGTGTGTCGGTAGGACCACAATTCCCTTTCTGGTGACTTCCAACAATTCTTGTCCTGACTTGACTTGTAGCTGCAACCCCCAAACTCTTCCTCTGTCTTCACCTGGGCTTCCTCTCTATGCATCTCTATGTATCCTCTCTTCTTTTTTTTTTTTTTTTTTTTTAATTTTTGAGGCTTGCAAAGAGGCCTTTATATCTAACTCAAAGTATACACTATCACATTTGTTCTCCTTTACTAAAATAGTTCAGATCAACGTCTTTACCACACTGTCAAAAAGTTCTATTTCTCCCTCCCCCCAATCAAAGTGGTTCAATAGAAGGTAGAAACGGCCTGGGATATGTATCCTCTCTTCTTATAGAGACACTCATCATTGGATTCAGGACCTACCCTGCTGCAATATAACTTCACCTCAACTAATTACATCTGAAAATACCCTACTTCCAAATAAGATCACATTCTGAGTTTTTAGGTGGATATGAATCTCAGCAGGACACCATTCAACCCTCTAACCACATACCCGCATGCCTCTGTAGGAATGTGGAAAAGTGGTCAATTATTGTCATTCTAATACAAATAATGGAAGTTATTGAGGGATTTTTGGATGAGACACAGTCTTTAAGAGCAGTGAACCATTGTCATATTGAAAGAAACATTGAAATAGCTGCCATTAAGCTGTTATTACTGTTATAAAGTATTTATATCAATGATATTAAGACCAAGAAAGGCAAAATCTCTTATATTTATTGGTAAAATGTTTTTAAATATTAAGAAATATGTACCTAATTAGGTACTAATAAATTAATACCTAATGGAAAATGTGATATTTCCATGAATCTTTATAGATGATAACAAAAATGTAGCAGGTATGACAATTGTACATCCTTGAGTAGTGACAAAAAACAGTTTCTCACAGTATACATTTATTCTCTTAGATACAGTGTGCTATAGTGTAAAGAGTAGGAGCTTTGAAATAGGATCAAGCTAGAATTTAATTCATAGCTTTACCACATAGTGGCCATTATGGTTTGTGTCAGTTGCTTCTGAGTGTCAGCTTCCTCAGTTGCAAAATGAAGATATTAATACTTAATCCTCAGCGAGTTATGTGAGGATAAGTGAGACTGTGCTTGCAAAGGATAGACATACAGAAGAAATTCAAGTAATGTTGGTTGGTTGAGTGAAGTTATAGTCTAACCCAATCTCAGAGCAAGCTTAATTCTGACCATTTCTGTGGTTTCCTAGACATCTTACACGGACTCCACACTAAACTCCCTATAGCACATCTTGAGGAAGCCAGTCAGAATGCCATTATGACCTACTCATCTTTCTCTGAGGTCTTCAAACTTGGGATTCAACATCTAAACCCAGTCTGACCATTATAGTATCCTTCATTAATAAATTAAATATGGCAGTATTCAACATATCTGGTTTCTTTCAAAACATCCCATGTGAGAAGATCCCATCTGGGTTTGATGAAAGTATTGTCTTGTTTCTTCATCATTCTTATATTAATGTCACTGCAATGATAACCTGGGTAGAGATTCCAGAAGGTTGGAATATTCTTTCTCTTGTTTGGAGGTAGTCAGAGAGTTTAATCCTAGACTAATTTAGGATGTGTGTAGAGCCTATGTCTCCACTAAGGCCTTGACCCACTTTAATAAAAAGTAAAAATAGGAAATATCTATTTGAGAAACATCATTCTCAATGGTATTATTATGCAAAACCCAAAACTCTTTCCACTATTTTCCAGCCAGCTATTCAACTGATAGTTGTTACTGACAACAAACTAGAGTTTAGAGGGTACACAGTCTGATTTAAGGCAGGGTTGGGACAAAAGGGAGAATGAAAGACAGGTCCCTATGACAATAAAATTCCAGTTTGCCTTTGGCTTTTGTGACATATTCCCCATGTCCCAATATTTTAAGAATGACTCAACCCCTAGGTGCATCAGGGTTGTTATGTGACTGTCCTTCTCATCAGAATCCACATTTTCTCTAAAGATCTGGGGACCAGCAGATGGCGTCATTGTTATGTCACTGAACTTCCATGTAGTCTACAATGGTTTGAGTCCCAGACCCAGTGCCTTGAAACTCACTCTTGGAGCGTGTGCATGTGTGCCCAAAATCCCAAAAGGAGAATGGAAGAGAAGGGATTGTAGCATGGTCATCCCGCCCCTCAGGGGTGATTTTTCACTTTCTGTCTCTGTCTCTTCAGCAAGCACACATACCCTAAAGCAAAAATCTCTCAAAAAACAAACCAAATAAAGAAAGAAAGGAAAAGGATCTGGGTCAGCACACTAGTAGTTTTTGTTTGTTTGTTTGTTTGTTCACCCATCTACACAGACTCTGCACCAGGCCTTCCTGTGACATGAGGGACTTTATTGTGATTTTGTTTTGTTTTTCTTTGTTTGGGCTTTCACGATGTTTTGGTTAATTCCTAAAAAAAGTTTTGATCTTAGACCAAAGGAAAAATATTAAAGAATAACAGAGACTTAGGGTTGGAGAGGATTTATTTGAATGAACCATTCTTTTAATGACTTCTCTATACCACTTCTTTATGGTTATTGAGCCCTGCATGAAAATATCCAGTATGAGGACACTCTTTACATACTGAGCTATTTTGTTCCATTTTTATGTGGTCTGACTGTTCTGACCAAGAGTTTGTATAATCAGAGAGTATCTTCTAAATTGAGTTGAAATTAGTCTTGCTATGACTCTTCTCAATGTTCTTCTATTTTTTAGTCTCTTTATAAACTAATAGGTTTTAATATATTTGAAGATTTCAGTTCATTACAGTTATCATTCTTACTGATGCTCAAATTGCCCCATATTTAACCAATATGATCTGTGTTCAGGTTAGGTCATTTTGACCTAACTCCATTAGTCTTTGATAACACCCTTGCTTTTGGTATTATGAGATAACCTCAGGCTCATCTTGTACATTTCTTTACAAGGCCAAGAATCAGCCATTGTTCTAGCCCTAGTTCATTTTCAATTACTTTCAAAATCTTGTTTGTGAGAAATTTCTTTTTTGAATAGTACCTCTTTTTTTCCTGATTATTACAGTAATATTCCCTTTGATAGAAAATTCTAAAAGAGGTAAAAAATATAGATAGAACCACTAATGCCACTATTATCCAGAAATAATCAATGTTAACATGTTATCTCCTGAACCATCTTTCCATTTACAATCCCATGCCATGTCTCTCCTTTATCTAGTAGGAAAAGAGATGTGGGGGGTGGGGAGGGGAGAATAGGCTACCTTTTAAACACTTAAGCAAAAGAAGTTGAATAAATATTTTTATTAGTTGTTTTCATTTTAAAAAATCCTAATATTGGTTATTAAACGTTCAGGGCATACTTCTATATGTGGGAAACTTTACATTTGGGTGATTTGGATTTTCAAAAAGCTTTTTGCTACTATTGTTGGCAGATGTCTAAGATTGTCTGCAAAGCTGCAGGAATTCACCAGAAGGCAAGCAGGACTTTATATATTCAATGGACCTGAAAAGAGACCAAAATGAAAAGTCATTACAGAACCAGAGAGTATTTTTAACTTGTCAGCGTTTCATCTATATCATGTATAATAAAGCTCTTACAATGTTTAAAACTGGGGTTTTAAATTGATGGAAAGCTATATAAAGCCCAGATTACCATTAATGTGCCTGTAAGTCCATCTTTAGTTATAGGTTTGTCATTGTTTCCAGTGAAAAGATTTTTTTTTTTATTTTTCAAAGACCTTTAGCAGCCTGGAAGAATAAGAATAGTGGCTTCTCCCTGATTTATAGCACTTTAAGCATGAAGTAGGAACCAGTGTCATTGACAGAATAATATGAACTAATTATCTAGTTAAGTGTCTTGAATATCTTTTTTCCCTGGAGTGATTTCAGTGTGAAAACAACAGGGAACTGCTTTACCTCTCCCTACACATCAGTGGATTCTATTTTACCTCTGACTTCTGGGGCTGAAGGAGGAATAAAAACGGCATTTTCTATTAAGCTTTGTCACGCTCCCTTATGCCCATAGATGCTTTAATGTCCAAGGGGTGTTTTGTGTCTATTGGAATATTTCCTATTCTTTTTCTTTTGTTTATAGCCCAATATATTAACTTTTTGAATTGAGCAAATCTTTAGCATTATTTATTTATTATTTCTTTTTTAAAAAGTTTACTTGTTTCTTCCATCAGTCAGAGAGACAGAGAAAGAGAGAGATAGCATCCCCTAATAGGGAGATCAGGGAGGTCCCCCAGATATGAACCCAGAACCTTCACAAATGTGTCAGCCTTGCAGAGTGTCACATTTTACTGCTTCACCACTGTCTGCACTGTCTGGCCCAACCCTTTCTTTAAAAAAAAAAAAAAGTGGTTTTTTTTGTTTTTGTTTTTTTTTAATGTGCCATAGGGTATGTTAGCTCACTGGAGACATAGGGAGAATGAGAGAGAAAGTGAGAAAGCACCCTCAGCAGAGATGGCCACACCACGATCCTTTCTCCTCTATTCTTCTCTCAGGATTTTGGGCACACATGTATACACACTCGACATGTTTTTCAAGCCGCTGGCCTCAAGACTTGAACCATTGGATGGACCATGTGTGATCTAGCTACCTTATCCACAGTGCTACCTTAACCACTGGCTGGCCCTTTTAAAAAAATTTTGACACTTAACAATTGTACATTTTTATGACTTAAAATATTATGTTTTTTCTAAATATAATCTATCAAACATTCTTCTAAATCACTGGTTCTCAAAGCATAGCAGCAGTGTAGCTTGAGAGCATTTTAGAAATGCACATTTTTGGGCCTCAGCCAAGACCTACTGAATCAGAAACACAACCGTGTTTTAATAAACCCTCCTGATTCTGATACATGTTCATATTTTCATTGTTTAAATATTTACATGTTACTTATGCAACCGATATACCAAATGCATATTAGGTGAACAAAACAAGTCTCCTCAAACATTTAAATATTGATTGCAAACTCGATCACATGTCTTTAAACGTTTAATTTAATCACAAATCTAGCGTTTTAGATTTCACTAAATGCTCTAAACATTTTACAAAGAAAAAAAATACATGTAAAATACCACATTGATGACAGAGCCGATTAATATTAGAGTCATGACTTTCCCAATGACCCAATATTTTGACAACAAAGCTGGTCACAATGCTATTAGTATCATAGATTTAATTTTCTTATTATTGAAACTTTTAGTTTTACTCTTGCATGATCTTGTGATTTTATTTTTTTATTTTATTATTATTATTTATGCATTCAATTGTTATACATCATTTAAAGATTGTAAAGAGACTTTACCCAACATGATATATGCTACACAGCAGGCAAGTTGAGAATACTATATACAACATCATCAACAGGCAACAAACCATATCTGTGTCCCACAAAGGTCTTCTCCATTTTTTTCCCAAATTTCCCTTCCTGGACTCTTCCCCTCTCCCACTCTCCTTTTACTTTGTTCCCAGTGTCCATAACAATTTTCAATGATCTTATGTCCTCCAGTCTTTCAGTCTCTACCACAGAGTGTAGACAGTATATGTTAAGTGGAGACATACAATGTCTCTGTTTCATAGCCTGACTTGCTTCACTCAGCAATAAATCTTCCATGTTCATCTACTTCCTATCAAATGCCAGGGTCTTGTTTTTTTATGGCTGAATAGTATTCCATGGAGTATATGTGCCACATGCTTTCAATCTAGTCATCTGTTTGTGGACATTTGGGTTCCATGTTTTAGCAATCGTAAATAATGCTGCAATAAATAGAGTCGTGCAAGTGCTTTTACAACTGAGCATTCTCTTGTCCTTTGGGTAGATACCCAGGACTGGAATTGCTGGATCATATGGTAGTTCTATTTGAAGGTCTTTGAGGAACCTCCATATTGTTCCCCACAGTGGCTGGACCAATTTACCTTCCCACCAACAATATAAGAGAGTTCTCCTTTCACCATATCCCCGCCAACACTTATCATTTTTTTTGTTTGTTTGTTTGGTTTTTAATCTTCACCATTCTGACTGGAGTTAGGTAGTATCTCATTGTGATTTTGATCTGCATCTCCCTTATGATGAGGGGATCTTGTGATTTAAACTTCTATACATTGCTGGCTTGTGAGGAATTCTTCAGGAGAGTATTTTTATACCTTCTTGGGGTTTATGTAATTTTACCATACTAGAAAGGAAAAAATAATCACCTTAGGAAGCCAGTTTTGCAGGTTAAGAGGAATGAATGCTAACCACTTAATTTTTGCTGGTTAACAAGAACTGGTTGGTAAATTCAAGGTGAATTAAACTCAAGCTTCTGGCCACCAGGCTAAATATTCTTTTATCAGAGAGTATAGCCAGGTCCAAGCTTGTACCACTTGCTACACAACAGGAAATACATTGAGAGAGAAGGTGTCTGAACAAGGAAAGCAACTTTATTCAGGAAGCCAGCAAACCAAGATAATGGACTTGTCCTAAAGAACCATCTTGGGAAAAAGCAGAATGAAGGCTGCTTTTCTGTTAGATGAAGAAGGAACAGGACAAAGTGAGGTCAAGAAGTGACTGGTTACTACAGACTTCTGGACACGTGGAAGGCTGTGGAATTTCTCTATTCTTGATCTGTTGACCTGTGTTGATGTGAGTCTGGTCACAGTGCTCCTGAAATCGTAGTAGAAAGACAAGCTTGACATATGTCAGAATACATTCTGTTGATGTCAGAAAGTCTTCCATCATCTGATTTAATGTCAGAGAGTTTTCCATCATCTGGGTTCTGTTCTGTTAAGTTGTCTTTGAAGATGAATTATCTTATTCTAGGAGAAGGACTCAAAACATACACAAAAACGTTTGATCATAGTGCTCAACATTTAATGTACGCTGGGGGCTAGGCTATCATGGCTAAGTTACTGATATACATGTGACTATTTAAAGTAAAAACATAGACTAAAAGTTGGACATCTAAGAGCTAATTAAGAAAGGAGTTGCTCAGTTAACCATTTAGGGTCAGTACCAATTATTTTCACTTTATCATGAGATCTACATTGGTTTACTACTGTTGCAAATGACCTCACTTAATGGCTTAAAACAATACAAATTTCTAGGACAATTTGGCTTGCAAATTATGTTAGTTCATTATGGTTTATGCAGATTAAGAATAATATCTACGTTGGGAACCAGCAGTTAGCATAATGGCTATGTCGCTGGACTCCCACGTAGTCGACCGCAGTTCGTGTCCCGGACCCGGTGGCTTAAAACTCATTAAAACTCACGCCGGGCGCGTGTGCATGCGTGCCCAAGATCCCGAGAGGAGAATGGAGGAGAAGGGATTGCGGCGTGACCATCCCCCCTGGGGGGTGATTTCTCGCTTTCTGTCTCTATGTCTCTCTCTGTCTGTCTGGCGAGCACACGCGCCCTACAGTGAAAATCTCTCCAGAAAAAAAAAAAGAATAATATCTACGTTTAACGAGCAGATGTATAACAAAACCTCAGGAAAGATCTATCTGTATCTATACAGTTATAAATACTTTCCTATTTATTTAAATAAATGAATTCAAATATGCATACTGGGACAGCTTCATGGTGCGGAGGTAATGCACTGCTCAAGGGAAGCCAGGTCCCACATGGTGACCGTGGTTCAGATCTCTGGTCTGGTCAGCCTGAAATACATGAGGCACATGCTTGAGTGACCACGCTCCGAAGGACTGGAGGACTGGAAGAAGGGCAATGTGATGTGACCAACCTTTGTGGATGGTGCCCTACTCATTCTCTCTCTCTCTCATGGGTGCATACATGTGCTCTGTTATGAATTTTTTTAAAAAAGAAAAGTATTCTACATGGTAATATTTACTCTTTTTAATTTTTTGTACACTTTCTTTATATTCTTTTATTTTTTAAGAGGATTTTTTTTTGCCTTAGGGCATGAACATTCACTGGGAAGAAAGAGAGATACAGTGAGAGAGAAAATAAGAAATCACCCCCCAGGGGGTATGGCCATGCTGCAATTCCTTCTCCATTCTCCTCCCAGGATCTTGAGCATGCACACATATACAGCCAGCCTGATTTTCAAGCCACCGGATCTGGGACTCAAACAGCAGTTGGGCTACATAGGAGTCCAGTGACGTAACAACTAGACCATCTCCTGGTCCCTATATTAGCTTTTTTCTTATAAGCATCATGGCCTTTTATAAGCACAACTTGTTTCATTTAACAAGTTTTATTACAGTGAATGATCATAGATTGATAAATGGGAGCTCTTTTAAGTGATTCTTTTTCCCTTTAGCAGTACCCGTGCCATTTATAAAATCACTCTTGCTTCCTGACGACAGGTTGTTACAGACATGTTCTGATTTTATCTCACCAAGAACATAGAATTGATTATCTTTTAGTGATTTCTGGTCCTTTTTTTTTAAAAAAAAAATAAACAATAGTAAAGACCAAAATCTTAACACTTACAAGTGTTAAGTGCTGCTGTTAAGTGCTACTCCTCATGGTGACTTCTTCTGTAAGACTGTAAGATCTCATTCTTTTTAGTATAGCATATGATGTTATCTTTTACTTTTCTTGTAGTATGGGATTTGAGCAACTACTACTCTACATTGCTTCAGTGTGTCACTCAGCAGCTACATAGCCTACTCTCCTCTCACCTCTTCTCTCCATATTTCTAAGACAGTGGTTCTCAGCTTAGTCTTCATATTGGATTAACTCAGAGAGCTTTAAAAATATTAATGTGGATACCAACTATAACTTCTCATTTAACTTTCCAAAGTGCAGAATATGGCATTAGGGTTTTGTAAAGCTTATAGGCAATACTAACGTGCAGCTGAGGTAGAGAACCTCTGCTCTAGGAGGTGCTGAGCAACTGCAGTAAAGCCAACTAGACATGCTTCCATGAAGTTAGACACTGTAGAGGCTCCAGAGATACCAACTTGACATTATAAACAGAGCAAGTAAATGGCTGCTTTGCTTTAGGAGTCATTGGGATGGGTCCTGTTCAAGAGAGAATCACAACTGTGTTTTTTCCATCTTTTTCAAAAACTGATATCTTTCAAAGGCTTTGATTTCTTCATTTGTAACCCTAACATTTCTCTCTTTCACCTTCATCTTTTCTCACTATTTCTTACCCTTTCTATAATTACTCCAAGGTTTTAAAAGGCCTTGATTTCTTCATAGCAGCTGTGTGGCCTGGTGGTTAAAGAGGAAAGATCCTGTATGGTCAACAGTGTAGTTCAAATTCTGGCCCTGGCACCTTGAGGAACACTCTAGTTGCATGTGCATGTGTGCCTCAAATCACAACAGGATTAGGAGAGGGAGGAGAAAGGATGCAGCATGACTGTGCCCCATGGTGGGTGCTTTCCCCCTTCTCCCTCTGTCTGTCTCTCTCTGGTGAGCTCACACAGCCTCTTATTTTTGAGGTTAAGGTAATATGTACATGATACACATTAAATACAGCAAAATACAACAGTACATTGTAAAGTTTATGAAAAACATAAGAGGTTGGAAGTCCATGGTCCTAGCTCCGTAAAATAATTTGAGATGCTCAATGTAATGTTATTCCACATTTTTTATGCTATCTGTATTTTCTTTAGGGAGTCATGCTTACTTAAAGAAGCCTAATGTATGACTTCTAAGGTCAACTAGTACTCTGCCTCTCTCTTTCATGAAGGCTTAAGTATCATAAAATTAACCAATTCTTGTGAAACAGGAAATATATAGTTTATTATAATTATAGACCTAATTGGGGTAGCTACCTCCCTCTAGATTAACTTTCCTATGATAGAGTTAGAAGCCTGCATTCATTCTTTTTTTTTCTGGTAATTTTTTTATTACACTTTGTAATTGACATTTAATAGTTGTACATATCCATGGGGTACAGTGTGGTTTTTCTATACATGACTACAATGTGTATGATCAAATTGAGACAACATATTAACTGTCTCATTTATCATTACATTGTATTATGTACATGTAAAATATTCTCTTCTGGCTATTTTGAAATATACATTGAATTGTCACCAACAACTGTTCCTCTACTGTCCTATAGTACTCCAGAACTCTTTTCACTGACCTACTTGCACTCTTATATCTGTTAACCAAGTTCTCCCTACCTTCCCTTTCTTTGAAATTCTGTCCTTCGCATCTTTTTTGGTGATTAAAATGTCTTTCTTTTTATTAAATCAGGGTAATAACCTATTTATTTGCTTGTTCCTCATATTCCTTAATTTGTTACACTAGTCCATTATTACATTTCTAATAGAAATATCTGAGAATGTGCGATTTATAAGGAAATAGAGGTTTGTTGACTCATGATTATGGTCGTAGGGAAGTCCAAAGGCGTGAGACTGACACAAGCTAGCCTATAGCATGTTCAGAAGAAGCACACAGGATGGTGGGCACACATAGAAAGAGAGAGCTACAGCAGCTCTGTCTTTTATAACAACCAGTTCTCATGAGAATGAACACTTTCTTCTCATGAGAACGAACTCTTTCTTTATTCTTTTCTTTTTTTTTTTGAGAAGTTTTTGCTATAGGGTGTGTACACACTCACCAGAAAGACAGAGAGAGACAGAGAGACAGAAAGCAAGAAATCACCCCCCAGGGGTGATCCCTTCTCCTCCGTTCTCCTCTCAGGATCTTGGACACGTATGCACACGTGCCTGGAGTGAATTTTTTTTTTATTATTCTAATTATTTTTTAAAACAGTCAATCACTATTTCTCAGTTTGCTTGTAAAAATACTTTGCCCATCATGAAATACTTCTCAGATCAATCCAGTTGAGAATACTATACAAGCCACCAGGTCCAGGACTTGAACCACAGTTGACTATGTGGGAGTCCAGTGATGTAGCCATTACACCATCTGCTGGTCCCACACCTTCTCAAGAGAGCTAGAACTTACTGGGTTTCTTGAGACATCATTAATCTATTCACAAGAGTGGTGCGTCCATGATAAAATTGCCATGATCCAGTCATCCACTAGGCCTCATCACCTCCCAACGTCAAGCCCGAAACATGAAACTTTGGGGGGAAAAAACCATTGTCCAAACCATAACATCTGGTAAACAAAGAATTAATTGGGAATCTTATGTTGATTTCCATATTTTTTTTGGAAATTTTGCTAATTCCTGAAAATCTGGGAACCATAGGTATGTGAAATCTATGAAAATTTGAATATGAAAGTATTGTTATAAATGTGTGGCTTTTTTTTTTTTTTGACAGAGAATTTTTGCTATAGGGTGCATCGGAAAGTCAAGG
>NW_006159727.1:2805709-2848276 GCF_000334495.1 Tupaia belangeri chinensis | reverse complement strand
CTTTGAGGAACCTCCATATTGTTCCCCACAGTGGCTGGACCAATTTACCTTCCCACCCACAATATAAGAGAGTTCTCCTTTCACCATATCCCCGCCAACACTTATCATTTTTTTTGTTTGTTTGTTTGGTTTTTAATCTTCACCATTCTGACTGGAGTTAGGTAGTATCTCATTGTGATTTTGATCTGCATCTCCCTTATGATGAGGGGATCTTGTGATTTAAACTTCTATACATTGCTGGCTTGTGAGGAATTCTTCAGGAGAGTATTTTTATACCTTCTTGGGGTTTATGTAATTTTACCATACTAGAAAGGAAAAAATAATCACCTTAGGAAGCCAGTTTTGCAGGTTAAGAGGAATGAATGCTAACCACTTAATTTTTGCTGGTTAACAAGAACTGGTTGGTAAATTCAAGGTGAATTAAACTCAAGCTTCTGGCCACCAGGCTAAATATTCTTTTATCAGAGAGTATAGCCAGGTCCAAGCTTGTACCACTTGCTACACAACAGGAAATACATTGAGAGAGAAGGTGTCTGAACAAGGAAAGCAACTTTATTCAGGAAGCCAGCAAACCAAGATAATGGACTTGTCCTAAAGAACCATCTTGGGAAAAAGCAGAATGAAGGCTGCTTTTCTGTTAGATGAAGAAGGAACAGGACAAAGTGAGGTCAAGAAGTGACTGGTTACTACAGACTTCTGGACACGTGGAAGGCTGTGGAATTTCTCTCTTCTTGATCTGTTGACCTGTGTTGATGTGAGTCTGGTCACAGTGCTCCTGAAATCGTAGTAGAAAGACAAGCTTGACATATGTCAGAATACATTCTGTTGATGTCAGAAAGTCTTCCATCATCTGATTTAATGTCAGAGAGTTTTCCATCATCTGGGTTCTGTTCTGTTAAGTTGTCTTTGAAGATGAATTATCTTATTCTAGGAGAAGGACTCAAAACATACACAAAAACGTTTGATCATAGTGCTCAACATTTAATGTACGCTGGGGGCTAGGCTATCATGGCTAAGTTACTGATATACATGTGACTATTTAAAGTAAAAACATAGACTAAAAGTTGGACATCTAAGAGCTAATTAAGAAAGGAGTTGCTCAGTTAACCATTTAGGGTCAGTACCAATTATTTTCACTTTATCATGAGATCTACATTGGTTTACTACTGTTGCAAATGACCTCACTTAATGGCTTAAAACAATACAAATTTCTAGGACAATTTGGCTTGCAAATTATGTTAGTTCATTATGGTTTATGCAGATTAAGAATAATATCTACGTTGGGAACCAGCAGTTAGCATAATGGCTATGTCGCTGGACTCCCACGTAGTCGACCGCAGTTCGTGTCCCGGACCCGGTGGCTTAAAACTCACGCCGGGCGCGTGTGCATGCGTGCCCAAGATCCCGAGAGGAGAATGGAGGAGAAGGGATTGCGGCGTGACCATCCCCCCTGGGGGGTGATTTCTCGCTTTCTGTCTCTATGTCTCTCTCTGTCTGTCTGGCGAGCACACGCGCCCTACAGTGAAAATCTCTCCAGAAAAAAAAAAAGAATAATATCTACGTTTAACGAGCAGATGTATAACAAAACCTCAGGAAAGATCTATCTGTATCTATACAGTTATAAATACTTTCCTATTTATTTAAATAAATGAATTCAAATATGCATACTGGGACAGCTTCATGGTGCGGAGGTAATGCACTGCTCAAGGGAAGCCAGGTCCCACATGGTGACCGTGGTTCAGATCTCTGGTCTGGTCAGCCTGAAATACATGAGGCACATGCTTGAGTGACCACGCTCCGAAGGACTGGAGGACTGGAAGAAGGGCAATGTGATGTGACCAACCTTTGTGGATGGTGCCCTACTCATTCTCTCTCTCTCTCATGGGTGCATACATGTGCTCTGTTATGAATTTTTTTAAAAAAGAAAAGTATTCTACATGGTAATATTTACTCTTTTTAATTTTTTGTACACTTTCTTTATATTCTTTTATTTTTTAAGAGGATTTTTTTTTGCCTTAGGGCATGAACATTCACTGGGAAGAAAGAGAGATACAGTGAGAGAGAAAATAAGAAATCACCCCCCAGGGGGTATGGCCATGCTGCAATTCCTTCTCCATTCTCCTCCCAGGATCTTGAGCATGCACACATATACAGCCAGCCTGATTTTCAAGCCACCGGATCTGGGACTCAAACAGCAGTTGGGCTACATAGGAGTCCAGTGACGTAACAACTAGACCATCTCCTGGTCCCTATATTAGCTTTTTTCTTATAAGCATCATGGCCTTTTATAAGCACAACTTGTTTCATTTAACAAGTTTTATTACAGTGAATGATCATAGATTGATAAATGGGAGCTCTTTTAAGTGATTCTTTTTCCCTTTAGCAGTACCCGTGCCATTTATAAAATCACTCTTGCTTCCTGACGACAGGTTGTTACAGACATGTTCTGATTTTATCTCACCAAGAACATAGAATTGATTATCTTTTAGTGATTTCTGGTCCTTTTTTTTTAAAAAAAAAATAAACAATAGTAAAGACCAAAATCTTAACACTTACAAGTGTTAAGTGCTGCTGTTAAGTGCTACTCCTCATGGTGACTTCTTCTGTAAGACTGTAAGATCTCATTCTTTTTAGTATAGCATATGATGTTATCTTTTACTTTTCTTGTAGTATGGGATTTGAGCAACTACTACTCTACATTGCTTCAGTGTGTCACTCAGCAGCTACATAGCCTACTCTCCTCTCACCTCTTCTCTCCATATTTCTAAGACAGTGGTTCTCAGCTTAGTCTTCATATTGGATTAACTCAGAGAGCTTTAAAAATATTAATGTGGATACCAACTATAACTTCTCATTTAACTTTCCAAAGTGCAGAATATGGCATTAGGGTTTTGTAAAGCTTATAGGCAATACTAACGTGCAGCTGAGGTAGAGAACCTCTGCTCTAGGAGGTGCTGAGCAACTGCAGTAAAGCCAACTAGACATGCTTCCATGAAGTTAGACACTGTAGAGGCTCCAGAGATACCAACTTGACATTATAAACAGAGCAAGTAAATGGCTGCTTTGCTTTAGGAGTCATTGGGATGGGTCCTGTTCAAGAGAGAATCACAACTGTGTTTTTTCCATCTTTTTCAAAAACTGATATCTTTCAAAGGCTTTGATTTCTTCATTTGTAACCCTAACATTTCTCTCTTTCACCTTCATCTTTTCTCACTATTTCTTACCCTTTCTATAATTACTCCAAGGTTTTAAAAGGCCTTGATTTCTTCATAGCAGCTGTGTGGCCTGGTGGTTAAAGAGGAAAGATCCTGTATGGTCAACAGTGTAGTTCAAATTCTGGCCCTGGCACCTTGAGGAACACTCTAGTTGCATGTGCATGTGTGCCTCAAATCACAACAGGATTAGGAGAGGGAGGAGAAAGGATGCAGCATGACTGTGCCCCATGGTGGGTGCTTTCCCCCTTCTCCCTCTGTCTGTCTCTCTCTGGTGAGCTCACACAGCCTCTTATTTTTGAGGTTAAGGTAATATGTACATGATACACATTAAATACAGCAAAATACAACAGTACATTGTAAAGTTTATGAAAAACATAAGAGGTTGGAAGTCCATGGTCCTAGCTCCGTAAAATAATTTGAGATGCTCAATGTAATGTTATTCCACATTTTTTATGCTATCTGTATTTTCTTTAGGGAGTCATGCTTACTTAAAGAAGCCTAATGTATGACTTCTAAGGTCAACTAGTAATCTGCCTCTCTCTTTCATGAAGGCTTAAGTATCATAAAATTAACCAATTCTTGTGAAACAGGAAATATATAGTTTATTATAATTATAGACCTAATTGGGGTAGCTACCTCCCTCTAGATTAACTTTCCTATGATAGAGTTAGAAGCCTGCATTCATTCTTTTTTTTTCTGGTAATTTTTTTATTACACTTTGTAATTGACATTTAATAGTTGTACATATCCATGGGGTACAGTGTGGTTTTTCTATACATGACTACAATGTGTATGATCAAATTGAGACAACATATTAACTGTCTCATTTATCATTACATTGTATTATGTACATGTAAAATATTCTCTTCTGGCTATTTTGAAATATACATTGAATTGTCACCAACAACTGTTCCTCTACTGTCCTATAGTACTCCAGAACTCTTTTCACTGACCTACTTGCACTCTTATATCTGTTAACCAAGTTCTCCCTACCTTCCCTTTCTTTGAAATTCTGTCCTTCGCATCTTTTTTGGTGATTAAAATGTCTTTCTTTTTATTAAATCAGGGTAATAACCTATTTATTTGCTTGTTCCTCATATTCCTTAATTTGTTACACTAGTCCATTATTACATTTCTAATAGAAATATCTGAGAATGTGCGATTTATAAGGAAATAGAGGTTTGTTGACTCATGATTATGGTCGTAGGGAAGTCCAAAGGCGTGAGACTGACACAAGCTAGCCTATAGCATGTTCAGAAGAAGCACACAGGATGGTGGGCACACATAGAAAGAGAGAGCTACAGCAGCTCTGTCTTTTATAACAACCAGTTCTCATGAGAATGAACACTTTCTTCTCATGAGAACGAACTCTTTCTTTATTCTTTTCTTTTTTTTTTTGAGAAGTTTTTGCTATAGGGTGTGTACACACTCACCAGAAAGACAGAGAGAGACAGAGAGACAGAAAGCAAGAAATCACCCCCCAGGGGTGATCCCTTCTCCTCCGTTCTCCTCTCAGGATCTTGGACACGTATGCACACGTGCCTGGAGTGAATTTTTTTTTTATTATTCTAATTATTTTTTAAAACAGTCAATCACTATTTCTCAGTTTGCTTGTAAAAATACTTTGCCCATCATGAAATACTTCTCAGATCAATCCAGTTGAGAATACTATACAAGCCACCAGGTCCAGGACTTGAACCACAGTTGACTATGTGGGACCCGAAGTGACTGTGGTGGGAGTCCTTTGTTTTAGCCATTACACCATCTGCTGGTCCCACACCTTCTCAAGAGAGCTAGAACTTACTGGGTTTCTTGAGACATCATTAATCTATTCACAAGAGTGGTGCGTCCATGATAAAATTGCCATGATCCAGTCATCCACTAGGCCTCATCACCTCCCAACGTCAAGCCCGAAACATGAAACTTTGGGGGGAAAAAACCATTGTCCAAACCATAACATCTGGTAAACAAAGAATTAATTGGGAATCTTATGTTGATTTCCATATTTTTTTTGGAAATTTTGCTAATTCCTGAAAATCTGGGAACCATAGGTATGTGAAATCTATGAAAATTTGAATATGAAAGTATTGTTATAAATGTGTGGCTTTTTTTTTTTTTTGACAGAGAATTTTTGCTATAGGGTGCCTCGGAAAGTAAGAGACAGAGACAGAAAGCAAAAAATCGCCCCCAGGTGGAATGGCCACACCACAATCCCTTCTCCATTCCCCTCTCGGGATTTTGGGCATGCAGGCACATACACTCTGTTTGAGTTTTAAGCCACTGGCCCCAGGACTCGAACCATGGATGACTACATAGGAATCCAGAGATGTAAACATTTTGCCATCTGCTGGTCCCCGGTTTTCTTTCTCTTTTTTCTTTTTGAGAGAGAGAGAGAGAGTTTTGTGCTATAGGGCATGTGTGATAGCCAGAGAAACAGACAGAAAGTAAGAAATCACCCTCCGGGGAGAATGGCCATGCCACAATCCCTTCTTCCCCATTTTCCTCTCAGGATTTTAGGCACATATGCACACATGCCTGGAGTGAATTTTAAGCTGCTGGGTCTAGGACTTGAACTGCAGTCAACTACATTTGAGTCCAGTGGCATAACCATTATGCCAGCTGCTGATCCCAGTGGTTTTCAGTTTTGATTCTCTAATCCCTGATGGCAAAGAATTTTTTGAGTGGCCTTTAAAAATTTTTTTTTGAGAGGTTTTTGCTATAGGGTGCATGTGCTCACCAGAAAGAGAGAGACAGAAAGTGAGAAATCACCCCCCAGGGGGGATGGCCACACCACAATCCCTTCTTTTCCATTCTCCTCTGGGGATCTTCGGCATGCACGCACACACACCCAGCCTGAGTTCAAACCATTGGGTCCAGAACTCGAACCGTGGTTGACTGGACTACCATACAGTCTCACCAACTGCTGGTCCTGGCCTTTAAATCTAATAAGCATCAGAGTTCATTACTGTCTATGTCATTTCAGATCTGCTAAGAAGCAGACTCTGATAGAATTAAACATGCAAAAAATATATTAAGGGAAATTTCTAGGAAAAATTAAGGAGAGAGGAAGCAGAAGGAGGCCAGGGAGCCTTCAGACTTGGAGGCAGGTCTAACTTCTGTGCAAGGAGAGAAGAAGGAAGGAATGGTGGTTAGGAAGTCTCATGGCAACACAGCTCTAGGAAAGTCTCAGCCAGACTAATAGGGAGCCCCAGAGCAAAGACTGCCTATCATAGAGGTCCCATGTCAGACAGGAGTGGTCTGGCTTTAGTGCCCCCACCCTTGTTCAGTCCCCAAGTGGGAACAGCCTCTGGAAAGGGTGGCTTTGACAGGAATGTAGCAGGAGATTCCAGAGTTAACAGCAGCAGGAGGTTGTCAGCCAAAAACATTTCTCCCAGCAGATTCTTTCTTACAGGGCAATTTATGCGTGCACTTTCATTGCTGATGCACCAGTACTTTCAGTTTTAGAGCAAAAATACATGTTTTTCTGTGAAATGATGTGAAAGATAATTAGCCACATTCCAGGTATTAATGTTTCTGTGTATATCTTGTTTTTGGTCTTGTCCCTTTAAGCTTAATCAACCAACTGGCATTTATCAATTATAATTTGTCATCGTACCTGCTGGGACCACAGTTGATTTCATATCTCTGTATTATAAAAAGAAAGGTCACTGGTCGATGGATAAGATGTGGGTAGAACAACATTTGGCTTTAGTAATGGCTACGTCTTACAGGGCAATTTATGCGTGCACTTTCATTGCTGATGCACCAGTACTTTCAGTTTTAGAGCAAAAATACATGTTTTTCTGTGAAATGATGTGAAAGATAATTAGCCACATTCCAGGTATTAATGTTTCTGTGTATATCTTGTTTTTGGTCTTGTCCCTTTAAGCTTAATCAACCAACTGGCATTTATCAATTATAATTTGTCATCGTACCTGCTGGGACCACAGTTGATTTCATATCTCTGTATTATAAAAAGAAAGGTCACTGGTCGATGGATAAGATGTGGGTAGAACAACATTTGGCTTTAGTAATGGCTACGTCTTTATTATTAGATTTTAAATTTGTCATACTGATAGGCAATTATAACTTAGTAAAAATTCTGTTTTATTATCATTTCTTATTACTGTTTAGGATGTATCAAAGGAGCAATTATTAGATATAATTAACCTAAATTATCTTTTCTTGATTCACCACAGTGTGTTGTCTAGTATGACAGATGCAGTGTTGGCTCGAGTGTATAAACAATCAGATCTGGATACCCTGGCTAAAGAAGCATCCATCCCAATTGTCAATGGACTGTCAGATTTGTACCATCCTATACAGATCCTGGCTGATTACCTCACTCTCCAGGTTTGATTATTTATTTGTCTTGCAAAAGAGCAAAATTAACAAATATCGATAGTTCCTAATAAGCTTTAAGTGGGACTATTTGCTTAAATGATGATACTTGTGTTTTATTTTCAAATATCATTTTGACAAAGAATTATAGCATTTGTGCACATATCTGGGGAAAACACAGTATTGTTAGAAACAAACTATAATATCCTTCTGCTCTTAACCCTGTTCCTAACCTCTTTTAGTTTCTTTCTCATCTTCTATTCTTTCAATCACTTTGCCCTTTTTTGGGTTTTTGAGAGATTTTTGCTATAGGTCCCACGCACTCAACCGGAGAAGGGGAGACAGAGAAACAGAAAGGAAGAAATAACCCCTGAAGGAGGATAGCCATGCCACAATCTCGTCTCCATTCTCCTCTCAGGATTTTGGGCATGCATGCACATGCTCCTGCTGTGAGTTTTAAGTCACTGGGTCCGGGACTCGAACTGTGGTCAACTATGTGGGAGTCCAGTGATGTAATTGTTATACCATCTGCTGGTTGCTCTTTGCCTTTTGATGCCATATTTAACACAGTAAATAGATGAGTAGGAAATTCTGGAGCATAAAGAATGGACAAGCCTTATGAGAATCTACTTGCATCAGAGTCTGTGGCTTTGCAGTGAAGACCGGTAGAGTATACTTTCAGTATTCATAATGATTAGTTACTAAACCACTTTGGAAAAGGGGGCCACTTTCTACGATCACTTTTTTTTTGAAAGAATTATTTTACTTAACTTTTTAAAAAATTATTTTAATTTGACCAGAGAGGGACAGAACGAGAGCGAGAGAAAGAAAGTGAGAAAGCAAGCTGCTAGGTCTGGGACTCGAATCACCATCGGCCATCTGGGACTCCAGCACCCTAAACCCCCATGCCACTTGCCAGCCCCTCTACTATCACTTTTATAAACTGGTTACAGAGCTGAGGCTCAAATTCAACTATGTCCCCTCAAATCAGAAACTCGAATAACTTTGCAAGATTCTTTTTGCTTTCCTGCCACTACTCCACATGGTATTGTCACTTGGAATCCTAACAACTATGGCTTCTGTGTCTCTGGACAATTCTGAGACAAGGAAAACTAGACAGGCCCATCTTCCTTCTCATTTGCATAAGCTACACATATTTCAATACAAGTTAAACTTAAAACAAAGCTCTTCGAGGATGAGGATGAGATCCATGCAGAGAAAGTAATACAGTCATGTCAGATACCAAGTGGCTATCTGTGGATGTGGTTTTACATATATACCAGGTAAGTTCATGTGTCCCCTGGGGCTTTATCATAACTGGGTTATAAATTCGTTGAAGAACAATGAGCTGTTCCATTCATCAGAGTGTTCTCTTGCCAAGACCTCATGCAATGCCTTGGTGTAAGAGATACTCAAGATCCCAAGAGGAGAATGGAGGAGAAGGGATTGTGGTGTGGTCATCTCCCCTGGGGGGTGATTTCTCGCTTTCTGTCTCTCTGTCTCTCTCTGTCTCTCTGGCGAGCGCACACGCCCTATAGCAAAAACCTCTCAAAAAAAAAAAAGAGATACTCAAAGGAGTAAATGAATGAATAAAGAGCTAAGTTATTAAAAGCATTGGGATCAAAATCAGATAGACCTGGATTTAAATCCTAGCTTAGCCACCTAGTAGTTAAATGATTTTCCAATTGTTTAGGCTTTTTTAAAAATAAACATATCTTCATAAATACATAAATATGTAAAATGTGTAAAAGTCAGAAAGTTCAAGAAAAAAAAAGTAAATGTCCATGTGCCCATTACATAGTTTTATCAAATATTAACATGATGGGGTAATTATTCTGTTTTTCTTTAAGTAAAATATTATAGGAAATTTGAAGTGTATCTCTGCCTGATCCTATTTCCTCCCACTTCTCAAAGAAATATTTGTTGTCATGTTTATAACAATATTTTTAATTCCCAGGCATGTGTTGATACTCTAATTATACACATTTGTATCCATAAGCAACCAAAAATATTGCTGAGCTCGTTTTTCAACTTTATAGAAATGAGTATATGCTCAGAGCCACCATACTCCACTGTTCTAAGTCCATTGTATTTTCCCTTTCTTATGCGAAGGAATGTAAACTCTGTAAAGACAGTGATTTTTGTCTCCTTTGATCGTCTGTCATTGTATCTTCAAGGCCAAGGGCAGTGTCTGCACATAGATTATGCTCAGTTTGCTGAGTGAATTATTACAGCTACGATTCAGATTTGAAAAGTTTGAAAATCTGAGTCTCTGTACAAGGTTATCTGATGTGTTAGTTTAGGACTCTTTACTCCTGTTTTCTGATTACACATTCGTGCTATTGAATTGCTGTGTACAATGCAAAAAAAAAGAAAAAAGAAAAAAAAAAGAACAAGGCATTATAATTGAGGTGAAGTGATGAAGTGAAGACCATTTCCTCTTTTAGAACCCTAATAATTGTTGCATACAAGTTGATTCCATCCTGGATTTAATCTCCTTTATCCATTACCTTTTAGGAACACTATGGCTCTCTCAAAGGTCTTACCCTCAGCTGGATAGGGGATGGAAACAACATCCTGCACTCCATTATGATGAGCGCAGCAAAATTTGGAATGCATCTTCAGGCGGCCACTCCAAAGGTAGGCAAACTTTCTGCCTTGAAACTAACCCCTTCTTAAATTCTCTCCAAATGCAGGGGCTGGCAAGTGGCATAGTGGTTAAGGTGCTGGATTCACATATGTCCAACCTTGGTTCAAGTCCTGGACATGGTGGCTTGCTTTCTCACTCTCCCCGCGTCTCCATCTCTGTCTCTCTCTGCTCAAATTGAATACTACTACTAATAGTAAAAAATGAAATTAAATAAATTTTTATAAAATGCTCTTTTCCATTTAAAGAGAATACAGGCAAGGCCACAAAAAGTAGGTTTTGTTACCAGGCTTAGCCTTACTATTAAATAACTATGTGGACTCTTAAGAGCCCAATTTCCCATCTGCACAATAAGACATAGTCTTGGCTGATGTTTCTCATTCTCTCAGTCTGTGTTAAAAGCATGTCTGGATTAGATAGCAGGCCCGCAAACATAGTGTAGGTCTCTAAAACCTATGGGACTCTGTAAGAAGTGTGGCAAGCACCAACCTCACAAAGTTACACAGTACAAAAAGGGCAAGGGTCCTCTGTATGCTCAGGAAAAGCAGCCTTATGACAGGAGACAGAGTGGCTATAGTGGACAGACTAAGCCTATTTTCCAGAAAAAGGAAAAATCTACAAAGAAAATTGTGCTGAGACTTGAATGTGTTGAGCCCAGCTGCAGATCTAAGAGAATGCTGGCTGTTTAGAGATGCAAGCATTTTGAACTGGGAGGATATAAAAAGAGAAAGGGTCAAGTGATCCAGTTCTAAGCTTCATCTTTTATTATGAAGATGACAAAATCTTGAGACAAATGTTCACCTCATTTGATTATAGTTGGTCTTTTTGTGGGGGAGTAAGGTAATCAATAAAATCCTCTTTGTGGGGAAATTGGACTCATGGTTAAAAAAAAAAAATGTCTGGATTATTTCTTTGAATGCCCCATATCAGCCATTATGATGACTGGCATCCTTGTGTATTACCATAACAAAGGCTAAAGAATGCAGTGAAATTCAGACAGTATAGAATTCCCACTCATGGGAATGATTTTTTCATTTTCCTAATACTACAATTTACTAGAAAAATGTCAATCCAATGTGAAGGTCACAGTGATGGCATCTACACCAGTTAAGAGTTTCAGAATTAAACACCAGTGGCCCTTCAGGTTTTTAAACCTGAGTCTCTTATGGCTACAAAGATGACCCCTGCATACTTGCTATTCTGCTGGTAATTTCTCACAGACACATGGGAAGTATAACTTCTGTTATAGGCCAGATGTAACCCTTTTTTGGTACACAAGAAACTGGTATAAATTGTCTCTGAAGAAGGAAACTCAGAGGTTTGAGGATAGAGGTTAGAAGGGAGACTTTATTTTGACCATATATGCTTTTTATATTAATTAAATTTCTTAACATGTAAATATTTTGTCTAATGGTAACATAAATGTATAAATAAATAAACTAATAGAAAAGTGTGCAGCTCCCCCAGGAGCAGCCCTGTGTTAAGATAACCCCTGCCCCATGTAGAGTAATAAGGCTTACAGAAGGTAAAATCCCTATAAGACACTAAAACACAAACCAGCCTTGGAAGATTCCCAGAGAACCTTTTAAAGACCCCACCTCTACTGAATTTATGTCCTCATTATGTTTCTCATTGGTTGATAATGTCCTATTAGGAATCTTCTGCAGGGAAAATTCTCCTAGATAGAAACCATTTCACAAACAAAATCTTGATTTGTGGTAAAAGATAAAACTAACTCCAGTATCACTATTGCTCTTCCTGCTTTTATACCTTCTAATCTTTCTGTTTCTGCCATAGAGTGCTGACATTTGTTATATATTGAGTGGGGACATACAAAGTCTCTTTTTCATAATCTGACTTATGTGTATGGTAATATCTTTGACTGAACCAATCAATATACAGTGTATTCATGATGGGAAAATTCATTTGGTACATTGCAATGATACACAATGATTGAATGTAAAATAAATAAATAAATACATAAAATTAATTAAAAAGAAATTAATTAATTAAAACAGTTAAAACTGATTCTGGCATTAAGAGAGGCTATTCAGAATTATTGTGCACCAACATATATCTGACCAAGTATGTGTTTGCTATTATCTCAATGGTCACTACTATGGTTCACATCTGGAAGCTAAGATATCCAGAGGTGAATATGCAAGGCTTAAAAAGTTCTCCTTTGAGGCTGGCAGGTAGTATGGTGGTTAAGGTGCTGGACTCCCACATAGCTGATAGTAGTGTGAGTCCCAGACTAGGCGGTTTGCTTTCTCACTTTCTCTTTCTCTGATCGAATTTTAACAAATAATAACAAAAAATGAAATAAAATAAATATATTTTTTAATTTCTCCCTTTTTTTCCCTCTTTCCCCTCCCTCCTACCCTCTTTTACCTACCCCTCCTATACTGTCTCTGGTACCTACAGTTGCCCTCCCTGCTACTGTACCTTCTTATATTTCAGTTTCTGCTATAAAGTGTGGACATTTGGTATATTTTAAATGGGTCATACAATGTCTCTACTTCATAGTCTAAAACATTTAGCAGAATGTAAAAAGCTTAGAGTTTTGAGATGTGTATATGGGTTTCTTGACAACCATTTTGTATCCTGTAGAGATGCACAGTGATTAAATGTAAATTTAAGAAATTACATTTAATTTAAGAAATAAAATTTAAGAAATTAAAAACAAATTGTAATGATAATAAAATTTAAATATTTTCTATCTTCTCTTTCTTGAGTTTATGACGCTTATTTTCTTTTTTTTTAATAATTATTTTAGTTAAATTTATTTATTTATTTAAATTTGACCAGAAAGGGATTGAGAGTGAGTGAGTGAGTGAGTGAGAGAGAGAGAGAGAGAGAGAGAGAAAATAAGTTGCAAGGTCCTGGACTCAGCAGCAGAGAAGGTGGAGTGGTAAATCCTTTGGCATTTTTGGTGGGAAAAACAGCCTGGTACATAGAGGGCTGTCTTCTGAAATCAAACTTCAAGTGCTAAGTGTTAAGAACACATTGAAATTGGGGAAGGGAGGGAAAGCCATAAAAGGGGACCATCTGAGTACTGGGTAGATTGCCAGATAATCTGCTGTATTTTGCTAAAACACAATAAAACCAAATGCTTTTTCCTAGTGTTCTTGTTAAACTCTTGGGTGTCAGAAAAGTCATGACATATTTTTCAATGTTTTTCCATACGAAAATATGTCATAATTTTTCCAATGACCCAATATTGAGGTCAGTGCATCCTGCTGTCATAGTTTCTTAATGCTACCTTAAAACAAAATAAGTTTATTCCCTCGCAATTTAGAGAGTAGAAATCTGAAATCAGGGTGTCAGCACACTGTCTGAAGCCTCGAGGAAAGGATCCTTCCTTGCCTCTTCCCACTTCTGGTAGCCTAGGCATTCCTTGGCTTGTGACTGCATCACTCCAATCTCTGCCTCCATCCTCTCCCCTCTGTGTCCATGTCTCTCTGTACAAATATTACTCTTCTTTTTAATAAAGTTTATCTCTTCCATGAGAAAGAGAGAGAGGGAGAGAGATGGAAGGAGATCTTTATGCCATGATCCACATCCATCTCAGCCAGCCTGTATCACAGGTATGCACATGCAGCCTGAGTAGGTCCAGTTGTGTTACCACTGTGCTACCACCTGGCGGTAAATGGTCTTCATCTTATAAGAATACAGGTCATGTTAAATTTAGGCACACCTTAGTCTAGTACTACCTCATGTTAACTAATTACATCCCTGAAGACCCTATTTCCAAATGAGATTACATTCTGAGGTTCTGAGTTGGCCTGGGTTTTAACAGGCATTGTTCAAACAAGAGCATCTTTCATAGAAGCAATAGCAAGCATGTGCAACAGCATGTACTGGAAGCTTTCCTATTGTAGTAAATTTGGGGAACTCAGAGAAATGACCCTTATAGCAGATAATTATCTTCTTTTATTTATCATGCACTTAAAAAAGGGTCAGATCTGACATGTGCTTAATGTGGCTCTTCCTCACTTGATGGGAAGGGTGAGCATGCTCTCACCCCAAGTTTAATTTGAAGAAAGGCTCTATATTAATGCAAACTATTATTTGGTCTTTGCACATTAAACATGCATTAGCAATAATTATTTCCTGCTATAAGGTACTATGGGAAAGGCTTTATTCTATTGAAGAAATAGTTTAAACATTTTATTGCATGTCAAAGATGTTTTATTAATATCAAAGGAAATATTCCAATATTATGGAGTCATTTCAGTATTGTTCTTATGCAGAAACTCATTTAAATGATAAAGAGTACTAAAACCCAGTTAAATCTTGGAGGGAGTAAGAGTTTTTAAAAAGTCTTCTGGAAAGTCTGATAGTGCAAAAGTTGTTCCATCGATTTGTAAAGTGATTGGATCTTAGTAGGCCTATTTCCTTTAAAGATAAAACTAGGAGATTTATTGTAAATTTAAGAAACACTGAAAAGTTTCCAAGTCTGTAATTAACTCATTTCCCTATTCTTCAACCAAGAATAACTTACATGTTCAAGAAAAAAAAATTGTCCATTATTTTTTAATGGGTCTATAAACTATCGATGGTAATGATTTTAACATTGTTCTGTGTGAATGTTTAGACTAAACTAGGTTTGTTAATCACATTCTTCATCTGGTTTTAAGATTTATGTAAAGTCCAATGAATGATTTAGTATTGAAAGCTGAAATGTGAGTAAAGAATTCCTCTCTGTATTCTAAGTCATGGTCCAGTGCATGCAAGCTTGGGTGGTTTTCTAATTTCCAATCCTCTCTCTTGGTTCTCTAAGTACTTATTGATTCCTTTTTAAAGAATGATTATACTTAGGGAGTATAAAGCCTGCTCTCCAAAGAGAAGGCTAAATTTCTGAGGCAGGAGATACCTGGGGTAATATTCCTAGTCTTTTTTGTTTATTTTTACCTGTATGAGTCTTTACAACATTAGTTACTAAATCAGCAAGCTTTTAGTAATTACTTTCCCCAAACCTCTACAAACAAGGATCCAAAACTCATGGCTGTTTGAGGGTAGCAAAGCTGCTAAAATGTCTGCAGTTATCATCAACATCTGAGTAGCTTCTTTCCTCAAGAATTTTGTAATGGGAAAAAAAACCCCTAGGGTGGACAATCATGTACAAATAAAGACAATTTCAAATGAATAAACCTAGACATGCTTGTCTCAAGTTAGGTTTCTCACAAAGCACACTCTGAAGCAGAGTTTAGCTAAGCACAGGAACTGCAGGATGTTATTAGTACCACCCTTGAATAGACAACAGTGGGAAGGAAAAGAAGGAAGCAGCAGTGGGACAGCAAGAAACTGCGCTGATACAGACCCAGTAACAGTCTTGGCCAACCTTATGGAGATTGATCTGAGGTGGTCATTCAGAGCTGTCCAGAGCTAGGCAGAGGGTAGTCAGGTTTTCATACTCTCCTGTCAATCAGTCATTGAATGTAGGTCACCCAGGAAGGGTGTGTGACCTTGATTGTGGCAGCTTTCTGCAGCTGTGGCAGTGCCCAAAGGGTGCTGACAGCTGAAGGGTATTTTCTGGCAGCACTCCCAGCAACTGGGGGAATAAGTCCTTTTTATTCATGATTATTCACCAATGCTAAGAATTCAGAAAAATGAGAAGAATGAAAAAAGGCGAGATAATGATAGTGTTTGAATTCACAAGACTTCCACAGGGAGCATCTGGAGGTGAGGCTGAGGTAGAGGTTTGAGGAGCTGACAGTTCGAGTAAGGACGCCCAGGAGGGGATGAATAGGGAGGTGTTCAAGGGTGAAAGTCTGTGATGGCAGAAAAGGGTAAAATGTGTACAGGGACAACAATAAGATTCACTTTTCTGCAGCAAGATGTTGAACAGAATTAAAAGAGACAGAAGCAGGGATGTAGATGGGGAGTATTGACACTCTTAATCAGTTTTAACTTAAGAAACAAGCAGTAAACATCAAAGGCGTCAGAAAAAAAAAGCAATTCTGCTGTGTACAGAAAAGATTGGAGAGTAAATGAGGATGGAGGCAGGGAAGCTACCCTTGGGAAGCTGGAATACCTTGGGAGGACGTTAGCTGCCTTCATATTATCCCCTCACCCATAATTGAAAATAAGGTGAGCAAGGGAGGCACCTACGGCGCAAAATTTGTGCTTGCATGATCCTATAAATGAGTGATTCCTTAATTTTTTTAGTGTCTTCTTAAAATTTAATGCTCTAGGTGCCTCTTGACTCAGGGGGTCCATATCCTGACCATGCCGCATCATCCTGAACAAATATATAATGTTAGCCGAAGTAGTGTACTTGGTGTGTAAATTCCATTTCAAAACAAGCACCCTGCAGTTAGAGCACTTACTGGAGAATGCAAATGAATAAAACGTGTGTGGAGAGGCTGTTAGTATTTAGCTGGGGTGGTCAGGGAAGATTTTTCTGAGGAAACCTGAAAGCAATATCCACATGGATAATGAGTAGATTGGGTAAAGCATTTCAGACAGAAAAGAACAGCATGTAGGAACTCAGACAACCATGCATTAGGATGTACAATTATGATTATAATCATCTTAAGCTGTTAGAAGAATGAGAGGTGCTATCAGAAGCTAGAAAGCAACATACTTTATATTTGTCTTTATAACTAAAAAGGTCAGAGTTAATAAAAGAAAGATGAGGCAATTGGTTACTTTTTTAAAAATGAAATTTACATTCTCTTTTTATTTTATTATTTCTTACTTACATTTAATTGCTGTAGATCGTTATAGCTTACAATTATGGTTTTTCAGAGCATGCATGCAGTGCGTGACAATCACATCAGAGTTGTTACCATATATATAATTTTCAACCAAGAACTCTACATCCTTGAGTCTATTAAATGTTTTTTAAAACCCTTCTCACCCGCCCCCTACTATCTCCCCTCCTACATATATAGTCTTATATCTTCACTTTCCCTCTCCACTATTATACCTTCAAATCTTTCAGTTTCTGCCAGAGTGCAGAGTGTATTGAGCAGAGAGATACAGTGTTTGTCTTTCATAGCCTGGCTTGTTTCACTTAGCCTTTTTAAATTTCAAAGGGCACTACTGAAGTTTAAAATCCTAGATGTAAAAATCATATTCCATGATTTGCCCAAAGTCACACACAGCTGCAGATTCCTCGGACCCCCCTAGGCATTTGAATCCAAATTGCCTGCATTCTTTATCGTTTTGAACAGTTTTATAGAGATATAATTGACATAAAATAAAGCTTACATATTTAAAGTGAAAAAAAGAGATATCTTCTTTGTCATAGCAGCTTGGTCTTGCCTTACAGCTGAAATAGCCTTTTAAATCTTTCTGGGGATATTCAATAATTATTTTTTTTAAAAAAATTATACTCTGCTGAACATGGTTGGGCTACATCTTTTAAAAAAGGAATGAGAGAGGGAATAATCTTGAGAAGAAATTAATGAGTATGTAGGAAAACATAATAAAATCGCCTAATAACAGTTAATTTTTTTTCCCTGCAGGGTTATGAGCCAGATCCTAGCATAACCAAGTTGGCAGAGCAGTATGCCAAGGAGGTATGCACCTTATATGGAAAGCTGTAATTGCCTTTCTCTGTCCCATGAAGTTGTTTAACTGACATGCTTATGTATGCTAGAACGGTACCAAGCTGTCGCTGACGAATGATCCATTGGAAGCGGCGCAAGGAGGCAATGTATTAATTACAGACACTTGGATAAGCATGGGACAAGAAGAGGAGAAGAAAAAGAGGCTCCAGGCTTTCCAAGGTTACCAGGTTACAATGAAGGTACAAATTGATGCCTCTCTGAAGGTTCATTAATTCCATTCATAAAGGCCAGAACCATCTAATCACTCATTCTCTTAGGGGAGAGCAGACTGTCCTTTCATTCCCTATAAAGGACTCGCTAACTGTATTCCCCAAGGATTGTGCTCTTCCCAAAGATTTGCTGTGTCCTTTGGAAAGACATTTTTTGTGCTGGACAAAGGAGATTAAAACCCAGGCAGAAGAGAGAAGCAGGTTTTTTTCCTCTCAGCGATATGCTTTAATCTTTGTGTGTTTAGAGACATTAGGTTACTTCTGATGCTTATAGTTTCTTCCAATTTCTCCCCTAAAGTGCAATAACTATGCTCCTTACACTAGTCTTTGTCTATATTTTCTAAGTACCCCTGAATCTAATGAATTTTGTGAACTTCTTCCAGTACATTCCCAGGGGATTCTCAATCTGATGCCTTCCTATCAGATCAGGAGCAGTGTTTTTCAGTCTTTAATGACTTGGCAGATCTGGGCCCCACCCCAGATATTTCTGATTCAGCAGGTCAAGGGCAGACCTAAAATTTTGCATTTCTACCAAGTTCCTAGGTGATGCAATGCTACTGGGCCAGAACCACACTTGAAGCACCTCTATTTTGGAGAAAAACCCTACAAGGCAGGCACACACTGGGGTTTTGTCAGCAGAGTAACTAATCTGCTTGGTGAAGAAAGCGCTTAAACAAGTATAATAAATATTTTTTATTGACAATGTAATACATAAATATAAGTTCCTTATTATTACATGTCAAATAAGACAGAAGTTTGAAAAATAAAAAGTGAAAATGTCTTTTCCCCATCCTCTTAACAGTTACTATTCCCAGAGGTAAGTGACTGTAACTATGATGTGGTTTTTTTACTAACCTTTTCTGTGCATTAACATGTATGAGTTTAACATAAAAACTACTATTGATATTCATTAATAGTATTTTAGACATACTATTCTTTTTCTACTTATCAGGTCTTAGATTTTCTTGTCCATGTACTGAAGTATTTTAAATTCATTTTAGTGACTGTATAAAATTCCAAAGTATGAATGGACCATAAATTATAAAATGTTTCCTATTAATAAATCAGGCCATTTCCAAAAATCCCAATGATAAACAATACCAATGAACATGCTTACACATATTTCTTGTGCAAACATTACTGGAGAATAGATCCCTAGAAGAAGAATTTCTGGATGAAGTGGCACACACTTCTTAAAATATGTGAGATACTGCTAAATTGCCTGTCCAAAAAAGATGAACAATCTATACTTCCACAGCTGTATTTTAAAGTTCTTTCTCTGCATGCTCTCCATTTTTTTAAGGTTTTTGCCATAGGGCATGTGCATGCACTAGAGAGAGACAAAGAGAGTGACAGGGAGAGTGACAAATCAGCTCTCATGGTGGATGGCCATGCCACAATCCCCTCTCCTCTATTCTTTAGGATTTTTGGATATGCATGCACACGTGCTCTGTGTGAGTTTCAAGCTGCTGGGTCTGAGACTTGAACCATGGTCAGCCATGTGGGAGTTCAGCACCTCAACCACCTTGCCACCTGCTGGCCCCATACTCTCAATTCTTTGATGTTATTTATGTTTTTGAATTTTGCTAACCTAAAATAATGATATCTTAGACTTTTAAAATTCGTATTCCCCTCATTACTAATGCCATTCTGAATTATTTTATGTTTATTGGCCATTTTCATTTCTTCTTCATATCCTGTGCCCAGTTCCTTTCCTTTTCTTTTTTTTATTATTGATTACAGGAGGTCTTTATATATTGTGAATAATTTCTTGTTATATATTTGGAAAAATTTAAAAATGCATCATGGGGCATCTCCATATGCATGAAAGAGAGAAAAACACCCTTCATAGGAATAGTCACTCCACCTTCCTCTAGTCAGTCCCCTTCCTATAGTCCATCAGGATCCTGCACAGATGTACATGGGTCTGTAATGTCTTCAGGCCTATCAGATTGGGGGCAGGAACCATGATCAGCATGTGTTTTCCACCTCTACAGTCTGATACCAGCTGCTGGTAAATACTTTATGGAACTATTTTAAATTACCTATGGCTTACTTCATACTTATCTTGACCAATTTTAGGTATTTTTCTGGTGCTAGGACTATAGGCTTAAAGAACAGTCATTTCATTAATGTATGTCAGGTATAAATGTTATTTCTTTTCCATGTCATTTTGCTAGTATTTTAGAAACTCAGAATATTCTGAATGTAGAGCTAGGGTGGGAGGTAAAGCAAAATTTGAGTATAAAGGTAATCATTTTGAGATAAGAAAGTATGAAGAAATATAGTTTTGAACCTGTAAGTGAGCAGGGAAAATGGATGGGACAATGTAACACTCAGGAATGAACTGTTAGAGAAAGTTTAAATTGCTTGTAAATTCACACTAAGACTAAAACATCTTGTGAATAATTCTTCTAATCCTGTTTAAGGCACTCCTACCTCGGTGCTTTTTTCGAAAGTGCTTTAAGCAGTAACAAAATATGCTTCAAGTATCAAAAATTATAATTTGGAGATAAACTCAAAATGTAACACCCATTATATTAAAGCAACTTTCTTACATATTGGAGCGTAATTGGTGACTTTCACTATTAGTCACATATTACATTAGTAGAATTCTTTATTGAAATGTCCACTATCCCAGTAGACAGAATATCAGAAAACTAAGCTAGTGGATGAACTTGAAGTGATGATCTCTCAAATTGAAAAAAAAAAAAAAAGACTACACAATTTCATAAGTTGAAAGTACCACATGTATTTCCTCTGGATTCCTTGAGCAAAAACCTTCACTCTGCCCCTTTGTGTCTCCCTTTGCATTGCTTTCTCACCCAAGGTCATATGTGTTTTTAAGTGCTAAAGAAAACAAATACGACTGCTACATATGATAGTTCAGCATGGTCTTATCCCCCTTCTCTTTAGACTGCTAAAGTTGCTGCCTCTGACTGGACATTTTTACACTGCTTGCCTAGAAAACCAGAAGAAGTGGATGATGAAGTGTTTTATTCTTCACGATCACTAGTGTTCCCAGAGGCTGAGAACAGAAAGTGGACAATCATGGTAAGCAAGACATGGGAAATGGAGGATAAAGAGCACTCTGTGTGGTCCAACTTGGCCAGTTGTAGCTTTTAGTAAACAATAAGCAACCTGGATTACCCCCACCATACTACTTGTTCATATGGCATCTATTTTTTTTCCAGAATGCTCATAATACATTATTATTGCTCATTAGTATTTAGAGTACATTTTAATGGATTAAAATTGATCCCCTTCCAAATAAATCTATTTTAATCAAAATTCTCACTGCCCTTGATTAGCTTGAGTACCAGCCACCTCTGTCTGCCAACCATTTTAATTTGTGTAATTCTCATTTTAGAATCTCTTTGTTCATGTTTATAGAAGCCCCTAATTCAGTGCCTGGTGCAAAATGGGCATTCAAAAAATCTAATTTCCTTCCTCCTCTCTTTTCTCCATTCATTCCTTTCTTCCTGACTTGACTAGATAATTATTTTAGTTCTCTATTTGAGTTTGGCTGTACAGACACATTAATTTTTATGTATAGAAGATTTCCAAAATTCATGGCAAAACTTCTCTTAAAAATTACTGGTTCCTTTCAGATATAGCCACTAGTCTCATTTGCATCACTGCCATTTTAGGAAATATTAACCTTACTTTTATAAACCTCTGCTTTATAATATCCCATTTATCACATTCTTTTCTAGAGAACTGAATACTTACATGCCATAACTTAGCTCCGCCATTTTTTACCTTTTAATGATTAAACTGGTCTTAATTGCTGTCCCAACCAGGGTCTTACTTGCAAGCAACAAAGTCAACTAAATAGAAATAGAAAGGATAATAAAAAGGATATATTTTTAAATCTGTTTTAGAGAACACATGTGCTCATTGGAGAGACAGAGAGAGGTAAAGAGACATAAAATGAGAAATCACCCCCCAGGGGGGATGGCCACGCCTCAATCCCTTCTACTCCATTCTCCTCTTGGGATCTTGGGCACACATGCACATCTTCCCAGCATGAGTTTTAAGCTGCCGAGTCCAGGACTCGAACCACAGTGGACTACGTGGCATAGTCACATATAGCTTGTAGCTACATTATTTGTGTTAGACAGCACAGGCATACAACATTTCCATCACTGCAGGAAGTTCTTTCGATAGCCCTGCTCTAGAGCATAATTTCTACATATACAACTTCATTTAACATCAGGATGGAAAAAGAAAGAACAGACAACAATCTGTTCACTAGTTCTGAGATGCTTATAATGGTTGATATAAGGTAAATAACTAAAAGAGGGTGAAGGGCTTATACTTAAAGTGTGTAACAATTTAAAAGCAAAAGTATGCTCTTTCAGCAGTTAGAATAGCCTTTTAAGGCTTTCATGCTGGGTGATTTCCAGCAGTGCTGTTTAAACACTCTAGTAATCACATCCTTCTCTTCAGAGTGTACAGATCTTTAGATCCATTTGCTTAAAAAAAAAAAAGTAATACTACCCTATCACCCTTTCCTTCCTACAAAGCTTGCTTTTGTATTTTTCAGCAATTAATACAGCAGGAGTCATAAAAAGTTGGGCAGGTTTCTTCTTGTGCCTACAAATTTTATTGTAGAGCAAAAGTAATCTAAAAAGTAAGCTGCAAAAAAAGCTGACATTTCAAAGCCCTGCTATCCAGATGACTTTTAAGTATATAACACCCTTGCAAATTGTAATTCTAAGTCTTTTGCTTCTCTTCAAGTTAGGGTTGCCAGATAAAATACAAGACATCCAGTTAAATTTTAATTTGAGGTAACAACAAATATTTTTTTAATTTAAGTATGTTCCATGTAATATTTGAAACAAATATACAATAATAAAAGTGATTTAACTGAAATTTGTATTTAACTGTCTTTCTGTTTTTATTTATTTATTTACTTATTAGCTAGGTCAGGTGACCCTACTCCAAATTTGCTTTCTAAGTTTTTATTTGGAAGTAAGCTTGACACATTCAATGACCATTGAAAACAAAGCAAAAGCTGAGATATGGTTCCAAGAACCATCAAGAAGCTGAAAATGTTTTTGCCTGGTAGATGTTCTTATCCCAGAGTTTGACCTTCCTAGTTCCTTCTTGTTATTCAAACCTCACCTTAGTTGTCATTCCTTAGCAAAGTTTCCCTAGGTTACTCATTCATAAATGGATCCTGTCCTCCATTATCCACTTTTAAAATTTTATTTTCTAATGAAACTACTTGATAGTTTCCTATTTGTTAATATTTTTCTGTTTGTTGCCTGTTCCCCCACTATAAACTATAATAAAGGAAACTCTTAAGAGTAGTGACCTTGTCTGAAATGTTCTTCATTATATCTAGAAGACTGGCTGACACATATCTTAGATGTATACTCAGTACATTTTTATAGCCTAAAGCAATACAGAATATTGCTTTTAAAACATAGCTTTGCTGGGGCCAGCAGGTGGCATGGTGGTTAAGGCGTGGGAGTCCCACATGGCCGAATACAATTGGAGTCCCAGACCTGGAAGCTTACTTACTCACTTTTCTTCTCTCTTTATTTCTCTGGTGGGTGCATGTGCCATATAACACATTAAATAATAATAATAATTTAATGTAATTAAATAATTATTTTGTAAAAATACATAAGCTTTGGAAAGTAGGTTAAAATTCTGTCTCTCTGTGTGATCTTAGTCAAGTACCTTAACTTCACTAAACTCTGTTTATTCATATGAAAAATGAGAACAGAAATAGAAGCAGCTTAATAAGGTTATGAGGATTCAGTAAGCTAAGAGTCACCTGAGCATTGTAGTCAGGTTCCAGGGACAGGCACCACTTACCACCAATGCTCAGAAAAAATTACTATGTCTCAGTTTCTCCAGTTATATTTTACATCTCTTATCACCTCATCCAATAGAAAAGAACATTCAGTGGTCTGATGCATCTGAAGCATTTAGCATAGGACCAGGCACAGGTTAACTATTTGATAAATACATTCAATGAACACCTTTGAAATATAAGGCCTGTGCTGATAGGCTAGAGACACATACACAGCCTTACAAAAATAAAACAAAGCAAATGGTTCTCTTTTTTCCTAAATCCTAGACAACACTTGCTATTTTTTATCTTTTTGATAAAAATTATTTGAATGGGTATAAAATGATATTTATCTCATTGTGTGTGTGTGTGTGTGTGTATGTGTGTGTGTTTTAGGTTTTGCCATAGGACGCATGTGCTCACCAGAAAGAGACAGAGAGAAGGAAAGTGAGAAATCACCCCCAACAGGAGATAGCCACAGCACAATCCCTTCTTTTCCAGTCTTCTCATGGGCTTTTGGGCACGCACATATGCACAAATGCTTGGCGTGATTTTCAAGCTTCTAGGTCCAGGACTAAGACTGTGGTTGGCCAGGTGGGAGTCCAGCGCCTTAATGACCGTTCAACTGCTGGTCCCTCTCACTGTGGTTTTGATTTGCATTTCCCTAATGATTAGTAATGCTGAGAATTCCTTTTTTTTTCCTGAGAATTCTTTCACGTACTGTTGGCCATTTGCGTGCCTTATTTTGAGAAATGTCTGCTGAGGTCTTTTGACCATTGTTTAATGAGGCTATTCATTTCCTTGTTACTGAGTTGTTTGAATTCCATGCATATTTTGGTTATTAACCCATTATAAGATATATGGCTTGGAAATATTTTCTCAGAATCTGCGGATTGTGTCTTAATTCTGTTGTTTGTTTCCCTTGTCAGGAAGTTCTTTAGTTCAATACAGTTTCATTCATTTTTGCTGTTGTTGTTGTATGAACTTTCAGGATCATATCCAGAAATTGTTGTCCAGACCAAGACTGTAAGCTTTTTCCATAGGTTTTCTTCTGGTTTTATAGTTTCAAGTTTTATATCGAAGTCTTTACTCCATTTTTATTTTGTTTTTTTCTATAGTGTGAGACAAGGATCCAATTTCATTCTTCTATATATAGGTGTTCAGTTTTCTCAGCAGCATTTATTGAAGAGACCATCCTTTTTTTAAAAATTTTTTTAAGAGAGAGAGAGAGATTTTTGCTATACAGTGTGTGTGCACTTGCTGGAGAGACAGAGAGACAGAAAGTGAGAAATGACCCCCATCCCCCAAGGGAGATGACCACACCACAATCCCTTCTCCTCCATTTATCCTCTTGGGATTTAGACCATCCTTCCCTAATTGTGTGGTCTTGCCACCTTTGTCAAAATCCATTGACTGGGAACCAGCAGTTAGCATAATGGCTATGTCGCTGGACTCCCATGTAGTCGACGGTGGTTCGCGTCCCAGACCCGGTGGCTTAAAACTCACGCCGGGCGCGTGTGCGTGCGTGCCCAAGATCCCGAGAGGAGAATGGAGGAGAAGGGATTGTGGCATGACCATCCTCCCTGGGGGGTGATTTCTCACTTTCTGCCTCTATGTCTCTGTCTGTCTGGCGAGCGCACGCGCCCTATAGCGAAAACCTCTCCAAAAAAAAAAAAACATCCATTGACTGTGAGTGCATGGATTTATTTCTGGGCTTATCCTGTTTCACTGGTCGGTATGTCTGGTTTTATGCCAATACTATGTTGTTTCATTACATTTTGAAATTGGGGAGTGGGATGCCTCCATTTTTCTTTCTCTGTCTTTCTTCTTTCTTTCTTTTTTTTTTCTTTCCTCTTCATTCTCAGGATTGGTTTGACCATTTAGGGTCTTTTGTGGTTCCATACAAATTTAAGGACTATACTTTCTATTTCTTCAAAAAATGACATTGGAATTTTTGTTTTTGCTGTAGGTCACATACGCTTGCCAGAGAGAGAGAGACAGATAGAGAGGAAAAGTGAGAAATCATCTCCCAGGAGGATGACCACACTGCAATCCCATCTCCTCCACTCTCCTCTCAGAATTTTGGGCATACATACACACGCGCCTGACATAATTCTCAAGCTGCCAGGTCTAGGACTCAAACCACGGTCAGCATAACTACCACACCATATGCTGGCTCTCACATTGGAATTGTGATGGGGATTTCATTGGATCTGCAGATAACTTTGAGCAGTGTGGACATTTTCACACTATTAATTCTTCTTATACATGAACATGGGATATTTTTCCATTTATTTCTGTTTTCCTCCATTTCATTCATTATAATTTTCAGTTTACAGGCCTTTTACCTCCTTAGTTGAATTTACATGGAAGTATTTAATTTTTTGTGTATTGCTAGTTTACATGTTTCTTTATCTTAATTTCCTTTTTGGATAGTTCATTATTAAAATAGAAACATCACTGATTTTTTAGTGTTGATTTCATATTTTGTAATTTAATGAATTAATTAATCAGTTTTAACAGTTTTTTTCAGTGGATATTATGTTAAGTGAAATAAGCCAGAAGCAGAAAAACAAATACTACATAATCTCACTTCTGTGTACAAACAAAAAAAAAAAACTCATAGGAGTTTAGAGTAGAATAATAGTTATCAAAGCCTGAGTGTGGGATAGGATATAGACAATGAGGGGTTGTTGCTCAAAGGGTACAAAGTTTCAGATAGACAAGAGGAATGGGCTTTGAGATCTACTGTACAGCAAAGTGACTATGATCAATTGTATGTATATTTCAAAATAAGACAGAAATTTCAAATATTTTATTATTAAAAAATAGTTGAACAAAGTGATGGATGTGTTGATTAGCTTGATTTAATTTTTCCACAGTGTATACATATATCAAGACATTACACTGTACATCATACATGTATAGAATTGTGATTTGTCAGTAAAAAATAATAGTCCTAGTTTTTAAAAGGGTGGAGTTAGGGAAGCCTCAATGTCAACTCAGTTCTACATTACTTGTCATTTCTTTTTCTTTTTTCTTTTCTTTTCTTTCTTTCTTTTTTTTTTTTTTTTGTAAGGGTTTTTCTCTAAGGTTGCTGTGCTTGCGCAGGAGAGAGGCAGAGAGGTAGAGAGAGAGAGACAGAAAGCGAGAAATTGCCCCCCCAGAGGGGATGGCCACACTGCAATCCCTTCTCCTCCATTCTCCTCTTGGGATCTTGGGCACAAACACACACACCCAGAGTGAGTTTAAACCACTGGGTCCAGGACTTGAACCGCGATTGACTAAATGGAAATCCAGTGACATAGCCATTACACCAACTGCTGGTCCCACTTGTCATTTCAAGATTGATTTCTTCATTGATAAATGATAATTACAGAAGCTGCTTTAGAAGGTTGTTGCATTAAATGAGATAATGCATGAACATTTCTCTCTAGTTCACCAAAGTCAAATATTTCTTGACCGACTGACACATGATAAGGCACTTGGTATACTGTCTGGTACCTAGTAAGTACTCAATAAGCATTCGCCCCTGTTTCTGATATTACTATTATCACTATGGTGGATTTTGGGAAGATTAAAAGTGAAAATTACTAAGTACAAGGGGAGAGACTATAAAGTCAATGTTCTTTCAGGGGAACTCAGATTAATATAACAGACAGGATGTGTTAAGCCAAATGATTTACTTTTACTTCTCTACATCTGATTTATGCTAAACTTCTCTAGGTTGCAAGTGACCAAACTACAGTATAAACACAAGGAACTGGAATTGGAAGGATTTTGCTTCTTTAAAACCAGCCAATGTCTAAGTTTCACTTATGGCTGGGAAAATTGCTCCCACTGTGGCATTTAATTTCAGCTCTCTGACCTACTAGTCCTGAAATGATGCCTAAGTAAGCACAGTGTTCATGCATATATTTGGGTCAGCCTGGTCCCTCTTGACCTTTTTTTATCCAAATAAAAATAAATATTAGTTCAGAACTGTTCCTTTATCATTTCCTTGAGAAAATAAATTTTAACCAAACGCCTGCAAAGCTGAGCCCTAGATCCCTTAGTAGACTGTTGCTAATGTTTATCTATTTCTTTCTTTCTCTTTGTGTGTCATTCCAGGCTGTCATGGTGTCTCTGCTGACAGATTACTTACCTCAACTCCAGAAGCCTAAGTTTTGATACTGTGTTGCTTGTCAAGAGAAAAACAATATTTTCCAATAACCAAATGAGTCAGTTTACGGGGTAAGGAGAATAAAAGTCTAATAAACAAATCCCTTACGCATGGTATTGGTGAACTTTATGATTTTGGTTTGCTGTTGGGAAACCTTCCTGAAGCCCTTCATTTAAGTGCTGATGCGCTATAATACACAACTTGACTTGGTTTAAACTCTCTAATTCACAATTACTGAGTTACATTTGAATATCATATTAATTATCATATATGTTTGCTTCACTACACATAAAATAATTATGTTCGTAATATGTAATGTCTAAGCCACTAAATGTAATCCATGTTTATTACCTTAATAAATTATCACACATACTAATTTATAAATAAACATTTATCAGGCAGTCAGCTACTGGTGGGTCTGTGGGCTGTGTTCCTTTCCCTAAGGACCAATGAGAAAGCCAAATGATCCATCTTACAGATGTAGTACAATTTTCTGGCCGATGAGGTACACGGGCATTCAGTTACAAAAGCACATCATGAAATCCCAAGAAAACAGCTCTCATTGTGCCCAAACTTTGGAGTTTTTGGTTTATTTTCAGCCATTTGCAGGACGAGAGGGAGGGTCCTTCATGAGCATGACTCTCTTCTCTGTAATTAATCCTTAATATTACAAACCAAAAGATGTCTTTGTTAGCAAGTACTAAGATAATGAGTACTTAGCCAGGAATGTAAGATCCAATGGAGAAGGGAATTTGCTTAGGTTCAAATTCTCCAGCAGGAGCAAATTAATTTTTCACGTCTGTGCTTACCATATATCTACTCATGCTACGTGCTGGATATTTACATTAATCTACTACTTGCTACACTTTAGCTAGGCTTTTTCCTCTGGTTTTTCTTCAGATAATCAAAAATTACATTAATGAGTTACCATAATGTAATTAAAACTAGATTTTTCTTGTGGGTGACCAAAACTTATGTTATTGAATCATTATGACATAATTTGAAAATGTTTAGTTACAATGTTAGATAATGTAAGTAGAACTTAAAAAATATAATAATGCATTTAACAGAGAACACACAAAAAAATTTCATTTATATTCTATCTCTACCAATAGAAGAATGTTTTCAGGCTGCTTGACTGACATTCTTTAGCAGACAGCTATGACTTAAATGAGTAAGCAAGAGATGAATGGCAAGTTAGATTTGCAATAAAGATGCAATAAGATATATTTTCCAAGGGGGGAAAAAATGTCAGCAGTTGGTATGGTACTGAAGGCACTGGATTCCACATGGCTAAGTCTATGGGTTGAGTCCCAGACCTGCATCTTGAAAAACACTTTAGGCATGTGTCTGTGTGCCCAGAAAAAGGAGATATAGGAGAAGAGATTGTAATGTGGCCGTCCCCCCGGGGAGTGATTTATCACTTTCCCTTTCTCTCTGTCTCTCTCCAGCAAACTCACATACCCTATTGCAAAAATCGAAAGAAGAAAATAAAAGGGTTCATTCTGTTACAGGAAAAAAAAAATCAAGTGTTTTTAGTACATGTCAAAGGTGACTCACATCTATAGTAATTTATTAGAAGCACCTAAGAAAGAAAGAGTGGAATTTAGTGGTATATCTTTTTTCAGCAAAATATATAGGATTGATTTAACCAGAAAGTGCCACATGATTGTGGATGCTCACCTTCAAACTGTCTACATGGAAAAGTGTATACTTCCATTTACCAAATGGTCCCCATGAAATTGAGCTCTCATCTCTTTTCTGGTTATTCTTTGAACCAAATGTTTGTTATAGTCCTTTCCTCAATCAGGAAAAAACTTATAATAATTTTCTCATCAAAATGTAATCACTTTTTTCTTAGAAAATCCCAAAGCTTTCTTTGTTATGTACATAAAATTTGACCTCTTTCTCAACTCAAACTTGTAGGGATTTGTCCACTTTCTTAACTTTTCATCTTAAGACATTATCTATATTATCAAGAGAAAAGAAAATGGGAAAAAAAAAGTGGCCATAATTTTTTTTTCAAACAAAAACATGTTAACTTTCTTGAGAGACACAAAGATAAGCACCCAAACAAGATCTCAAGCAGGGAGCCTTCCATACCCTTCTCAGCCAGCCAGTTCACAGGCACATGTCATAACATGCCTAGCATGCATAGGTTGACCCAGAATTCAAACCCCAAATTCCCATATGCCGGCATTATCACTAAGTGCCATGCTACTATTGTACCACCAAGACTGAGCCTTGCAAATCTATTTTCATCTATTCTTTCCTCTTACCATTTCCTCCCCCATTGCCGTTCCTATTTAACTACTACAACAGAAAAGATTAACATAAACTCTAGCAATGACCCTTAGGTCCCCAGTGTATATAGCAAATTCTATTCACTTAATTAATACAGTGAGCTAAAGAGTTCTTTCATCCAGCTTTTCTCCACTGTACATTGGGAATAGAAACCACAAATGGTTATACTGCAATGATTTCAATGTTGGGGAAGAATCATCAGGTTTGTCTTTTGCAGTGATAAGTTTCCACATACTTCCAAAAAATAATTTAATGTCAAATATTTCTAATGTATATTGTGCTAATAATTTGACTATTGTAAAGTCCCCAGGTAGAAAGATCTGCACAGAAGATCAGCCTGACAATACTATGTTAGACCTCCTACATAAGTGACCCTAGAACCTCAATTAAAATAGCAAGTGCCCCTTGGCCCAATGCCAAGGTTCCAGGAAAAGACTTCACATGTGATTTTAAAAGAAAGGAATAAAGAATAAATATGAGAAGCATATCCCAAACACATTCTTTCTGGGCCTTTTTGTCTTGGAAGCATTCATTCTTACATGGAGGTGATTGAGGGACATCTTGAAACATGAAACCACTCACTAATTCTGTATGATGTCATTTGACAAGAGTCATATCAAATAATGGAAAACCAGTCAAGTCACAATGTTCAAACTCCAACACACAGAAATGGTATATACTGCTGAGTGAGTTGTGCCCTGTGACAAGGTCTCAGGTAAAAGGCATGGGTAAAGGTTGAGGTCTGCATTTTAGTTACCAAGCCTTGTGTCTCCATACAGGCCTTCTAGTTGGGAGGAAGGAGTACTTTTTTTGTAGGTTGTCCACTGACAGGTGACATTTTTCAGTATTTAATAAACCTGAATAGGTGTTTTATTTAAAAACCATACAAAGGACCAGTAGGGACAGCCCTGCCAATTAAAATTTACATCAGGGTTTTTTCAATATCACCCCGTGCTTAAGGACAATGGAACACATAGAGACAGTGCAATGATGGTTTTGGTGTTTTGTGTCATCTTCTGTTAGGTTCTTTAACCCCCTGCAATGAAAACAAGAGTGTCTATTTATCTTTGTGTGGCAAATATATGACACATGTCATTGAAATGGACTTGAGAATCAACTCTGTAGTTCTTTAATATAGTAAAGAAATTCTTCCTTAGTAATTATCCACAAAAATTAATATCAATTATTGATAAAAGAAACATGGTCAGATCAATGAAAGTTAATTCCTTGAGATATAATAAAATTTTTCCATCTTATTAGTGTTTGACTTCTGTCAGTGACACAAAATTCAATTTTTAATCAATGTTTTTGTGAAACTCATTCCCAGAGGAAATGTGTGCACAGCCACTGCCTTCTGGAGCAAAATCACTAGGCAAGTGCATTGAAAAACTGGAACAAGGTTTAAAAATAATCCAATCTCTCCATTCATTTTACAAAGGAAAAAAAAAAGCAAATGGCAACAATCTTCCTGAATAGAAATATATTCTATAGGGAGAGAACTCATGTTTTCAATGCCCCTCTGCAAACTATCTGGGATCCTACAAATATAGCCACATGGTTTGATTTACTCATAGACTGAGTGAGGAGAATGGAAAGCCCATTAGTCCAGGATTGTGGTTATATGAGGCCAGAGAACAGAGACCCAAGTTTACACCTGAGGTGGGGATGTTCACTGATATCCAAAGGTCTGAACAGAGGCCCCAAAACAATCATGTAGTAAATACTGGGGGGACCCTAACCAGATTCCTTTTACCTGGATAAATTTATCCCATAGCTGCTGTCAGGATTGGCAACAGATGGTTCATAACTGCCTCTTACCTGAAGCACAGCTCTCAGCCACCAAGAACCACTCAGCCTCAGAGATCAGACTCTCGTCTCTACACTACTATCAGCAACTCACAGTCAAGTGACCAAGATAGGATTACAATAACTTGACTTCCTCTCCTTTAGTCAAAGCTAGCTCTGTGGTGAAATGTAAGCTCCAGATTTCCCTGTGGGTAGCATCAGGTTGAACTGGCTGGAGCTAGTATGGATTGAGACCACATCCTTGCTTAGCTCCTCACCACCACACTCTAACCTACTTCCCTTCTGCTTCAAGCACTTCTTGAATAAATCACATGCATAAGAAACTTCATCTATGTTCTGCTTTCAGAGAATCTGACCTAAGATTATCATGAATAAGATTTGCGGAGGGTCTGTACTGAAAGATTGAAAAGTCTTCAAAGCGCCTTAGGGAATGGAAAGGGTTGACTCAGTGTCTTACTTAAATATTTTAATTGAGAAAGGTCATCTAAGACTCTCAGGTACTTGAGACATTTTTTTCTTCTCCTTTTTTTTTTTCCCCCCAAGTTAACTGGCCCCTCCTTGACCTCACTACAGATGGCTGATTTTTGTTTTCCTAAGTTTTTGCCTTTGGATCTGGAGATTGAGAACATCTCTTGCTGACACTGAAACATCAACAAACCTCCAAATATCTGGCAGATCAAAGTGGCCAGATATGTCAACTAGAGATACTGATGAAATAGTCCAGAAACTGTGAAAGGCCAACAGGCATCCTGTCCCAGGATCACCCTAATTAACCAACCATAAACCCCTGCCATTAAGACCCAATAAAAGCTCCTGGCTCCCACCTTTCTGGGATGATGTAATTTCTCTGCATCTGGTGCCTTTGCTCCCTTGGAAAGTGAATAAACTTTCCTATCCACTTTCTCTCTGAGTTTGTGAATTCTTTCATAGCACTCAACAGAGACCGACCTAACATGTACTATTCATCCTTTAGACATCAAGAAAGAAGAAGAGAGGTAAGAGGTCATTTGAGAACTATGCTTTTAGCAAGTAAAAACTTTTCCAGTTACCAGGATCAGCCTTTTGTTGCAGGCAGCAAAGTATTAGAAATAACAAATATTCATTTCCTGTCACATGTGCAAATTCATAACAAGGAATTTATTACCTGCATGAAACAGATGTGAGACCAATTTACTTTTCCCAGAGGAGATCTAAGGTAACTGACAAAATATTTCTGATTTTTTTCTGTGATATTTTAGCACCCTTATGGATACTAGCAGTCTTGGCAGCTGCATAGATTGCCCTGCCCTTTGCACTGACTTCCTAAGACTGTGTTGCCATACTTTAGTGGTCCTCTAACTTCAAAGTGCAGCAAAACCCCATAGAGAGCTTGATAATACACAATTACTGAGCCCAATCCCAAAGCTTCTGATTCAGCAGGTCTGAGTGAAGCCTGAGAATCTACATTTTAACAAATTCCCACGGATGCTGTTGCTGCTAGTCCAGGGACCACACTTTGAGAATCATTGATCTGAGGCAATTCTGAAGATTTACATGAGGTGTATTCTTCCTTGTGACCATAAAGTCCCACTCTAAAATATTTGACACATATTAGAGCATCTGACTATTGATCTGTCTTTGGTGTCACAGAGCTCAGAATTTTATACCATCCTGCTCTATTACAGCCATCTAAACTTGCTGTCCTCATATGTAAAGTGGAAAGAAAAAATGCCCAACTTAAAGAATTGCTTCGAGGATTAAATGAAGTAACATTTAAAATAGTTTTTGGCTTAGAGAGAATGCTAAATAAATAATTAGCTCCCTTTCATTTGTTCAATAGTCTCTAACATGTTTTTTTTTTCTTTTTCTTTCTTTTTTCTCTTTTTCCTTCTTTTTTCTCTTTTTTTTTTAATCTTATTTTTTGCTATAGGCCATGTGTGCTTGCCAGAAACAGAGAGAGAGGAGAGAAAGAGAGAGAGTGTGTCAAATCATCCCCCAGGCAGGATGATCATGCAACAAACCCTTCTCTTCCATTCTCCTCTTGGGATTTTGGGCATGCACATATACATGGCTGACGTGTGTTCAAGCCCACCAGATCCAGAACTCGAACTGCACAGTTGGTCATGTGAGAGCCAGCAGCCTTAATTTCCATACCACCTGCTGGCCCACATTTTGCTTTCTCTTTAGCCCTTTATAAAAAAATGTATATCCCATCCTCAGAATGAGTAGAATAGTTGTCATAAAAATAAAAAGTACAAGGAATGAGCTTGTCTTCTGAAATTGGCAGAACCCAACAGCTGCTGCTTCAATTGAACTGGTTTATAAATATGCTACTCAAGGGAGTAACCTGGATCTTTGCCAAATTCGTGGAGGCCAATAAGCCTGAAAATGCAATCAATGTGACTAAACTCTGCTTAGGAAAGCATAAAAGAAACATATACTTATGTGAAATAAATCAGAGTCATTCAGCAACTGTTGGACTGGGGACTAACTGATAAAAAGGGAGAGGGAAGAATGTGTCAGAGTTCATCCATCTTTCCGATCAAAAGATGAAGTTTTCAAACTGTTCTCAAATGGTTTGGTCTCAGAAGCTCTTTACACTAAAAAATTCTAAAGATCTCAGAAACTTTTGTTTATGTGGATATGTCTATCAGTATATACCACAATATAAAGTAAACCTAAAAACTTTAGAAATGTTTGTTAACTCATTTCAGACAACTATATTAAACTCATTACAGATTAACATAAATAATATATTTTTATGAGAACTAACCATATTTTCTAAAACACAATAAAATTGATGAATAAAGTGGTCAATCTTGTTTTATAGTTTTACACGTCTTCAATGCCTGCCTAAATAGGATACAGCTTAATTTTCATTATCTACTTCTGCATTCCTTCTGTGTCGCTATATTTGTTTGCAGTATAGGAAGAATATCTGGCTTCATACAGATAAGTTGCTAAAAAGATATGACTATTTCAATAAACTTTTCAGTAATTGTGGCTATTCTTAGCTATTATATTAAAACCTTATAAATGATAACTTCTTTAAGATTAATTGCAATATGGAATCTGAAAACATACTAACTTTTTTACACTTCGCATTAAATTTCATGTCTGTCTTGCACTTTAAATGTATATTTTACCCGTGCATGATTGCACATTGACCATTTGGAAACTCTTAATTCACCAGTCTTTTAAATAATGGCACATTTCATTATAAAATTCGAAAATCATATTTGTTAATATCACCACTGATCTCATTAGAAAAAACTTTATTGAGAAGCAGAGACAAACTGTATACAGTTCTAGTCAGCTGGGGAGGCACAGCAGTTACACAACACTCTTTGATACTGAAGCCATGTGGAAGACTGGGCGTGTTGGTTCCCAGGTTGGCCAGAGCACACCAAGTGTGCACATGCAATAATTCCCACCACTGACACTGAAGGGAGGGGGGATCTCAGTGTGAGACCCTGTTGAGAGTGTTCCCATCTCTGTCTCTCTCTTTCCCTCTGTGAAGAATAAATAAGTACACTTTTAAAAAGTTTTACAGAATTCTAATTTTCTCTTGAAATTTCAAATATTTTCTTTGGTAACAAATACTGTCAGTTGCTTTTCTTGAAGTGACAGGTTCACTTTATTCATTTTCAAGAAGATATCTGCCAGAGGTGAGACATTGACATAGCAGTAAAACTTTCTCACATGAGAAGGTTCCCTGTTCAAGTCTGAAGATTCTTCTGAGTACTTAGGGCACACATGTGCCCGTGATCTGGGGCTAGCTGAAGGTTGGAGATGGATCATGGCATCAAAACCCTGTTTGGACTGTTTATTTTTTTTCTTTTTCTCTCTTTTTTTGTTCATAGAAGTAAATAAATAGTCTTTTAAAGAAAAAAAAAGATGCCTGCTAAATATCCATGTCTAAATAACCATAGTTTGTCAGTCATTTTTTTTTCAAGTACAGTTGATGTCCCACAAAAAAGTTCAATGTATAATTCACAAAATTGCACAAGTGCTTTTCTTCAAGACAACCATTATAATCATACTTCATTATGTAACAGAAGGGCTTACATTTACCTTTCATTTCATTACACAGAATATTAAAAAGTCATCTACTCAAGGGTTGCACTTTAACATTAGTAATTTTTACTGTTTCATCAAGGACATTCTTAAGTGAAGTTGGCTTAAAAAAAAGTCTGTGTGTGATAATGAAGGCTACAAGAATACAATGACTTGTTCCTAATGCCTTGATTCGTGCTCTCGGCAGTTTTATCCATTATTTCTTTTGTACCATTCACTGATGGTGCTTGTCCAGGGATCATGCTCATTATATATATATATACATATATATATGTGTGTGTACATATGTATATACTTAAGAGAGATTTTTGCTATAGGGCACATGCACTTGCCAGAGACACAGAGAGAGTGAAAGTAAGAAATCACCTCCAGGGGGGATAGCCATGCAACCATTCCTTCTCCTCTGTTCTCTCAGAATTTGGGGCATACATGCACATGTACTCTGCATGAGTTTCAAGCCACCAAGTCTGGGACTCAAACCATGGTTGGCCATGTGGTAGTCCGGTGTCTTAATCACCATGCCACCTGCTAGCTCCCAGGGGTCATCTTTGTGAAGCAAGGTCCTATATTGCCTTCAGAAATCCAAGGGAGGTCAAGTGGGCAGAACTCTGGAACATTTAATCCTAACTAAACTGACCTCATTCTGATTTTATCTATAATGCTTATTACAATTTCCCAAAAAGAGATTCTGGGGGAAAACAAAAAGTTTATGATTCATTGTTTTAAGTCTTGGCAAAACTAACTATGAATAAAATTCATCTTGAAATTATTCTATGTATACCAAGCCATCTATCTTTTGAGCCTCAGTTTTGTGCCAGGCACTGTGTTAAGCCCTGAATGTATAGTAAGTAACAAGAAAGACATGATCCCTGCTCTTATGGGACTTACAGTTTTTTGTAGTAGGGGAAACTAATAAGCACATGTGAATAGACAATGTGATAAGATCTGTGAGGGGAACAAATAGAATACTATAATAGAAAGTAAAGGTAGGGACCAGCAGATGGCATAATGGTTACGTTGCTGGACGCCCATGTAGTCAACCACAGTTCAAGTCCCAGACCTGGTGGCTAGAAACATGCTGGTTGCATGTGCTTGCATGCCCAAGATCCTAAGGGGACAATGGAGAAGGTATTGTGGCATGGCCATCCCCCCCGAGGAGTGATTTTTCACTTTCTGTCTTTCTGTGTCTCTCTGTTTCTCTGACTAGTGCACATGCCCTACAGTAAAAAATCTCAATAAATAAATAAATAAATAAGAAAGAAAAGAAAAGGAAAGAAAGGTATAAAAGGAGGGTTATACATTTGAGTCAGGAGTTCTCAAATTTCAGTGGGTATCAGAATCATCTAGAGAGCTAATACACTGGGCTGCCAGAAAAGTCATGACATTTTCTATGGTTTTCTACATAAAAATGTGTACTGACTTTTCCAGTGACTCAATAGAATATAGAAGTCTTGGCTTATTGAAGTAGGGAGAAAATGGGCCTCTGTATTTTTACCAAATGATTTTCAAAACTTTTGAGTGGTGCTATTTTAAATACAGAGCCCTGAGCAAATCTATTAAAGAAGGTGACTTTAAAACTGAGTCCTGACTGATAAGAATTACTGGGAGATTTTTCTGAGGTGATGTTAGTGCTTTTATAGATGCAGATTCAGCTTTAGGACAGGTAAGTTCTTTTACCATTCAAGTGAGCCCACCTTCTTTCTTATTACTTAAGTGAATAACTATAAGTTCTTATAACAAACATGTTTTATGACTGGAAGTGGTCATGCTAGACATTATGTATTTCCAAACCTCACATAATGAAACATCTTTCTGAAAGTTTTATCCCATTAACAAGGAACAGAACACATAACTCTATCTTTGAAAACTTTCACCTGAATGCATATGTTTCCAGCAATGCCTTTTCATACGTCCACTGCCTATAAATGTTCTCTGAAATTCTCTTCATTGTCTTGCTAAGAAGTTAACATTGAGCATGACATGTTGAATTAATTCTCAAAGTATGCTAATAAGATTGTATCCCCTTAAGGCTTTTCATTAAATATAATTTTAAAAATTGTGTTTCGTTAACTAAGGTCAGTAAAAAGAAATTATTTAATTTCTGATTCTTATATAATTAAGTGAAGAAAGACAAAGAAGAGTATTCCACTAGAGAGAGTACTGTACAGGTTGGCGTTGACATGTAAAAGGTCTGTCTTAGTCAAAGAACTGGAAGAAGAGAGTATAATGAGTACAGTGATAGACAGGAGCACAAGACAAGTCTGGAAAGTTCAGTAGGGGTTAGCCCATTTTGGCCCTTGAGGGCCAAAGAATTTCTGTTTTTATTCTAAGTTCATTGGAAAATGATTAGTAGGACATATTCTGTGGAGACATCTTTGTGTCAAGTATATCATAAAATAGAGACATTGTGTATGAATACACTGTTATCTAGTTTAATCCATTGATTTCTTAGGTATTTGGTTGATCTAAGTTAAGTGTTTGAAGTCTACTCACCTATTGAAAGATCAATAAAATGACATTTCTACAGCTTTAAAGCTGGGAACCAAGTGTCTGATAAAATTTGAGTCAGTTAAGAATCTACAACAAATGGGCCAGCTTTGTGGTCCACTGGTTAAGGGAGCCTGATCTCACATGGCTGATGAGTAACTGGAATACCAGCCTCTGCAGCTTGATAAACATGCATGTGCATGTGTGCCCCAAATCCAGACAGAATGGAGAAATGGAGAAGTGATTGTGGTGTGAGTATGCCCCAGTGTGTGTAGGAGTGCTTTCTCTCTTTCTCTCCTTCTCTCCCTCTCTGTCTCTTTGCCTTTAGTGACCACAAGTGCCCTCTAGAAACTTAAAGACAAAACAATCTACAACAAAAGGTGTAGTCCAAAGAACAGTTAATAGTGACAGAACTGACTCCAGAATCTTGAGTCCATTTTACAACTCATGTTTCACTCCAACTTTTTATTTCTTCACTTTTAATTCTTCCCTTCTTTTGCATCTCTATATACACCTTTCTATTATACTTGGAACGTATTGCATCCTCCCAACCTCTCTGTCTTCTTCCTGGAGATACCATCTTAGCTGTAGGACAGTCTCAAGGATAAGACTATGGGCTATTCAAATCTTATTTAATTTTTACATTTTTTGTCATCTCACATTTTAGCTCTTTCAGTTCAAGGAATATAACATTTATTTTCAGATCTACCACATCATCTTACATTTTATTGCTACACTGTAAATATTTGTGTATGCACAATACAACTGTAAAATGCCACTAGATTTAAGAAGTGGAAGAAAATAGCATGCATAAAGCTGATAAGTAAACCCTTTAGGTCAGTGGATGGATGTAACATGATCCTTGAAGGACTGCTAACATTGGACAGGTCAAAAAAAAAATGTGGAGGAGGAGAAGGGCCTTCAAGTTGGCAGGACTATGAGCAACTGTTTGAAATGTGAATGTACATGACTTGTTTGATGGTCATGTTATTTGTAAAGTGGAGGAGCTGTATGTGAAAGAATACGGTGTTGGGCCAGCAGGTGGCATGGTGGTTAAGGGTGCTGGACTCTCACATGGGTGACTGTGGTTCATGTCCCAGATCTGGTGGCTTTCTCTCTCTCTCTCTCTCTCTCTCTCTCTTTACCTCTCTCTTTCCTCTCTTTCTCTCTCTCTACCCCTCGCTGGTCAAATTAAAATAAATAAATAAAGTTAAATAAAAATAACTGTTAAAAAAAAGTATGGTGTCATGAAACGGGAGCACTGCCATCAATAAACTACTAAGTTTGGAAAATTTTCTGTAGCCTTTGGGAAGTCACTGAACATTTTGGCTTAAGAGAGGGACGTACTAGAAGTATTTCATAAAAATTGATCTGGTGATGCTGTGTTGATTTATTTGAGAAACCAGTCTTGTGCTACTTTGTTCCCTGAACTAGGGCAAGCAGTTATGGAAATGGACAACTTGAGCCAAGAGAAAACTGGCAAGACTTGGAAGTTGAATATAAAAGAAAAATAAGTAAATAAATAAATAAATAAATATACTTGAAATTATCATGAGACATATAAAAAGAGGTCACCTCACTTCTCTGCTTCTATAGTTCTACCTCTAAAACATAATTAATAATATATAACCTCTTAGCTTCACAGGGATGAGAAGGACTTGAGTAAGATACTTGGTGTGAAGCATAAACACAACATAGATTGAGCATAGTGAATCAAAAATCTAAAATGCTTCAAAACAAAATATTTTGAGTGCCCACACAAAGCCACAAGCAGAAAATTTCACATCTGACCTCATGTGACGAGTTGCTGTCAAAACACTGTAATACAAAAATATTGCATAAAATTACCTTTAGGCTATGTGTATAAGGTATATATGAAATGTAAATAAATTTTATGTTTAGACTTGAGTCCTATCCCAAGATATTCCATGCAGTATATAGAATTACACCATTTTTAAAAAAATCTGAAATAAAAAATACTTCTTGTCCTAAGTATTTAGGACAAGTGATACTCAACTTGTAATAGATGCAAAAGCCCCTAGAATTTACCTAACACAAAGAAAGCAATTGATACATGTTTGTTCATTTTTAATTATTTTTATACCTTTGGAAATAGAACTTCAAAGATAAGGCAGTTTGTTGGGGTGAACACAGTAAAGGGAAAAGATTAAAGAAGATACTGCATCTGAATTTCTTGTCTTCAAATTTAATTTACAGATTAATAGATCAAACAGGCATATTTCCTGTTCATGGGTCTGAGAGTAGAATGAATAAGGGGAAACTACTTAGTTATAGTTAATAATGGCTTTCCTATTCTTTCCTTTTCATCAGTAAAATCTCAATAATAGCACTTCCCTTTTCATCAGTAAAATCTCAATAATAGCACAACCTTATGACTGTAAACATCTCTATTTCTCTAACCTAACAAAATTCAAGTCCTCTGATCATTAAACTACTAATTCTTTAAATGACATTTGGAAGAAATACATATTTAAGCCAGTGTAGACAGTTATTCTCAGTAATAAAATACATGACCTATTCCTTTCTCTGGATCTGATGGTTTCTCTGGTGCCTAGAGTGGCCATTTCCCTCTTGTACCACTTCAATTCTGGCCACAGAACCAACTTTCAGTTCAGTTCTCACTCCCACTGGCTTTTCTGAGGGCCTTGTAATTATAAAATTCCTTCTTTTGTTATTTCTATAAACCCTCTCCCAAAGAACTTAGAATCCCCACTTTGGTGCAAAGTTTAAAGGAATTACAATTCCTAGTGACTTTTAAGATAAAATGTGGAATAGCTAAAACTCTTGCTAAAACATATTTCTGATGGGACTATCAACTAATGCAACCACATTTCATAACTATTTGGCAATATGTATTGATAGCAAAAGCTAAACATATATATATGTCCCATGACTGAATAATTTCACTTGACCTGGTTGGTGGTTTCTTGAGTGTATGTAAAAAATTTAATTGAGTTGTCTCCTTAATATTTCTCCACTTGGAAATATGTACATATTATCTTAATTAAAATGATATATAAAGAAAAATATACTTGTAACCATTGAAGAAGGTAGGGGAATCCAAAACATAGGAAATAAATGAGTTGTCCAAGGTTATCCTTTGTCATGGAAATGTATTCCACTACCCTGTTACAACTGAACTGTTTATCAAAGAGGAATTCTATTTTTAAACATTTTATTTCATTAAGAAATTGGTCGGGTTTTTTTATTAGAATGAAGATCCAAACCTTATTCAATTGGCTGAGTGACCAAATTTCTGTTCTCCCAAACTACAAGAGAAGAGAGAGATTCAAGATTGAAAAGCTGTTGCTGCTTCTCATTCCTACTGATACAGCTATCCCTCAAATGTGACTATTTTGGCTGGGATCCTTATTTGAACGGCATTCAACGTATTTAGATTATCTACAATGTATACAATACTATTTTAGTCCATTTTTGTATTGTTAACAGAAATCTCTAAGAATGGGTAAATTTATAAAGAAATAGTTTATTCAGCTCATAGTTCGGAGATCCAAGGTCCAGGCATCAACTTCTAGTGAGGCCACAACATGACAGAGAATAGGATCTCGAGCAGAGTGGCTGTCCATAAGTTTCTGTGTGTTGTTCTGGTCTCATTCCCTCTGCTTAAATACCCAACCAGGACTCAGAGAGGCCCCACTTTAATGACATTATCACACCCAAAGGGCCCACAATGGGACAACATGAAGCATTAATTTTTTATTTAACACCTTTACCATAGAATCAATGCAATCAAGTCCCAACACATGAACCTTTGGGGAATATCCAACTACCACCCACCAAGACTAAACTCCAAAATATGAATCTTTGAGGGTACATAACATTATCCAAACTGTAACAATATCAAGACTATATATCTCCCTCCCCCTTTAAATGAAGGGGTTACATATTTCCTTAAGGAATTGTCTTAGT
>NW_006159727.1:2805307-2805653 GCF_000334495.1 Tupaia belangeri chinensis | reverse complement strand
ACTCACATTTCTGGAAGTCAGAAGTCCAAGATCAAGGCACCATCAGATTCAGTGTCTGATAAGGGTTTGCTCTTTGCTTTCAAGATGGTGCTTTGCTGTTGTGTCCTCACAGGGCAAAAGGCAGAAGGGTAAAAGGGAATGAATGCTATGAAAAATCTTTTTTATAATGACATTCACCCCATTCATGAGGGAAGAGACCCATGACTTAATCACCACCTAATATTCCCATCTTTTTATGTCAATTTATTATTATTATTACTATTGATTATTATTTATACATTTAATTGTTATACATCATTTAGATTGTAAAGATATTTTACTCAACATGATGTATGTCACACAGTAG
>NW_006159727.1:2784196-2804722 GCF_000334495.1 Tupaia belangeri chinensis | reverse complement strand
GTTCTCCACAGTGGCTGGACCAATTTACATTCCCACCAACAATGTAGGAGAGTTCCCCTTTCACCACATCTCCACCAGCACTTATCATGTTTTGTTTGTTTGTTTGTTTGCTTTTTTAATCTTTGCCATTCTGACTCGGGTTAAATGATATCTCATTGTGGTTTTGATCTGCATCTCCCTTATGATGAGGGATGTTGAGCATTTTTTCATATGCTTTTTTGGCTGTTTGTATGTCTTCCTTACATAGTTGTTTATTCAGTTCATTTTCCCATCTTTTAATTGGGTTAATCATTTTCTTCCGGGTAAACCACTTGAGTTCCCTATGTGTAATGGTTATCAGTCCTGTATCTGAGGCATAGTTAACAAAAATTTTCTCCCATGTTGAGGGTTGTTGATTCACACTAATTAGTGTGTCCTTTGCTGTGAAGAAACATTTTAATCTGATGTAATCCCACCTGTCTATTTTGGGGATTATTGGCTGTGCTTTGGGGGCCTTGTTTACGAAGTCTTTGCCTACCTCAATGTCTCTCAGTTTCCCCAGTGCTTTCCACTGGTAGTTTTATAGTTTGCAGTCTTAGGTTTAGATTTTTGAGCCACTTTGATTTGATTTTTGCACAGAATTTTTAAAGAACAGATAACCCCTGTTCTACTCAAACTGTTTCTAGAGATCCAAAAGGAAGGAATCCTTCAAAATAAATTCTATGAAGCCTCCATAACTCTTATTCTCAAAATGGACAAGTCAAAAAAAGGAAAACTACAGACTTATATTTCTGATGAATATAGATGCAAAAATTCTCAACAAGATACTTGCTAACCGTATTCAGCAAGATATAAAAATAATTATTCATCACGACCAGGTAGGCTTTATTCCAGGGATGCAAGGGTGGTTCAACATATGCAAAACCATAAATGTAGTACACCATATGAACAGAAATAAAAGATAAAAACCATATGATTACTTCAATGGATGCAGAAATAGCATTTGACAAAATACAACTTTCCTTTACAATTAAGACTCTCAGTAAAATCAGCCTAGAAAGATAATTTCTCAGCAAAATAAAAGCCATCTATGAAAAACCTATAGCTAAAATTATACTGAATGGGGAAAAGCTCAAAGCTTTTCCACTAAAAACTGGCACAAGACAAGGCTGCCCACATTCTCCACTCCTATTCAATATAGTACTGGAAGTCCTAGCCAATGCAATCAGTCAAGAGGCAGAAATAAAAGGCATTCCAACAGAGAAAGAAGAGCTGCAATTATCTCTGTTTGCATTTATGACTTTAATCATGTTGAGAAATATCCCTTCTACAATTATTTTGGTGAGAAGCTTATTCAGGAAGGGATGTTATATTTTATCAAATACTTTTTCTTCTTCTATATGTTTGATTGTATAGTTTTTAATCCCTTCTTCAATTAAGCAGACAGAGACAGAACTGTAGAAAATAATCACATTTTCCATAGCCACAAAAAGTATAAGATACCTAGGAATAAAACTAACCAAAAAAGCCAAGGACCTCTATAAGGAAAACAATGAAAATCTTTTTAAAAAAAAATTGAAAATGACACAAAAAAATGGAAGGTCATCCCATGTTCCTAAAATTCTCATCTCCTAATACCATTGCCTTGGGATATAAGTTCCAATATATAAATTTTGGAGGAACACAAATTCAAACCATTGCAGGACTTCATAGTGATCTTTAAAGATGCCTTGTATATCTTTCAGGTAAAACTTCATAGCAGTCCATTCTTGCTAAATTACATAAGCAATAAATTGTGAAAACAGGGGTTATTAACCATCCATGGGAGTGATTAACTGCTTTGAGAGGATCCAGGAATCATATAAAATTATGCATATCACTTTTACATGTATTAATTTTTTGTTTTGTTTTTTGTTTTTTTTGTTTTCTCTGAGAGGAACCAAAACTTTTGTGGCAGCCATGAACGTGCACCTCACCTCTAAGATCTACTGCCAGGATAGTATGTGACTGATGACCCCAGTACTCTGGAATCCATCACTGTGTTGATACCAAGGCCATGCTTCCCACAGCCTATTTCAGGACTCTTCTAATGGTAACTCTGGCTCAAGGACATGCTGACAGCCTTGTTGAACTCCTTCAGGACTGTACTTCAGTCTAAGATGCTTCCACCCAACCTTCTTCCCTTCTTTACTCTCTTCTCTTTCTCCTTCATCCAAAGTCAGATATGCTTCCAGGTCTCCAGCCTCTCCTAGTTGCCTCTCAATTTTCCCTCATAGCCACTGCCCATAATACATCTCTTGCATGGCTAATCCCACTGTGAAATCTACTTCTTCTAGTACACAAGTGGTACCAGGAATGGTCTGAGAATACGGACAGTAAGACATTGCATCAGGACTTCTTGGTCATTCACTGTCTAACAGGTGAAGAGGACGATGTCATGGTTGGTACATTGGGCACATTAATCCATGACACATAGTGGTGGCTTAATTGCTAATGAGTTCACTGAAGGTGAACTGAGAAAATGTTTCAGTAGAGTTCAGTGTTCAGAGGCATGCTGGAATACTCCTTCCAAAGTAAAAACAAACAAACAAAATGCTGCACATTACACCCTTGACCATAGAGAAGGAAACATAGCACTGGGTAGACCTCTTAAGGTTCTAGAGGAAGCACATTCCACTCCTAGAGATATTCCTCTGACATATATCCCAGGTAGCATAAATCTGCCAAATCTGAGTAAGGTTCAGAGCAGGAGAGGGATTTGCAGTAGTTTTAGGAGATGATAGAATCAATCCTGCCCCTTTCTTTTAAGAATCGTCCCCTCATGATCAGAGGCCCATGGAAACCATGGAGGATCTGTTCCCTGAATTTGTGTGGAAAAGTAGATCCTGTTTAATGCAAGTAAATTATGGAACCCATGAGAATGTCCTTTTCCTACATCTGATTTTTGGTACTGTAATTAACCAGAAACCTCAGTTATTGTGCTCTAAAACCCGTTGTGGAGTTGAAGTCACATCTCTGACAGGCTGCTCTCAGCCAATGAGTGAGCACAGCAGGGACACTGAGGCAGGTGCATTAACTAGAGATGCTGGACTGACTGGTAACTTTGGCTTGAGGACTCCCTAAGAGATTAGCTGAACTTTCTCAGAACCTCACTGAAGTCTAAAACACTTATGTCTAACCTTCCTTTCTTCTTTCCTTCCCTTCCCTCTCTCCTCTACAGGAAGTCAGAATCTCCTCAGCTTGATTGCTCTTTTAGCTTCCCCCAGGTGGCTTCCCAGCCCTATAGTTTTCCCTAACAGGCCTTTCCTTCGAAAATGAATCTCATGCACTGTCAATCTCATCTCAGAGGACCCGGGTAGATTATGACCCATTTGCCAGATGCTGTGTTTACATTCCTGCCTTGGGGAAGAACCAGGAGAAGAACATGGAAGAGTTCTTGACCCAGATCAGTTGGTTTTATTCGGGCCATATCCCTGGTCAATGCAAGTAAGATTGTGCTGAAGCATCTGGAAAGATGAATCAATGCTGGGAGGAAGTGTAAGCCCAAAAGTGATTTCTCTTCCCTCTGGTCAAGTAGGTCATTTTCCCAAAATTATTATATAAACTATGGGGACTCCATGGAATGTCACAAAAGCAATTAAACTGAATAATTATTTTGTCTTAGATTTAGTTATTAAAATAATACATGAAAAGAGACTAAAATTCCTTCCTGAATCATCCAAGATTGCAGTGCTATCATATCAGTTACTCCAAGAACTTGAAATGTACTACAAACACAAAAAAAATGAGGATTTTTTTGTATTTTTTCCCATCCTTAAAAATACAGTGACAGGGAAGATGATTGCAAATCATTTTTGGAGAAAATTAGGCTTTATATAAAATGTGCACTTCTTCACCACCCTTGAGCTTTTTTCCATGACATTAATTGTGTTCTTCTGGCAGGGAGATATGATATCTTATCTACCTAGTAGATCTTATACCCATGGGGGAGTATTTCAGAGGCTGGCAACTCTCTCCTCTCTTATTAGTAATAGAACTGATTCAGAGTGCTCTTCCCTGACCCATTTATTCATGGGTACGTTATCAAGAATAATTCCAAGTTTCTATTTCACAGCATCATACAAAATAAACTCAAGCAACATTTGTACTCTGTTCTCTTTCTGTCCCATTCCTGTCCAGATAGTAGTTCCTGGGTCTTTGCCCCTCAAAACAGAAAAAATAATGTTATAAAATTTTGGTGTCTTGGGGACCAGTAGGTGGCATGATGGTTGAGGTGCTGGACACTCCCACATGGCTGACCATAGTTTGAGTCTCAGATCTGGTGGCTTGCTTTCTCACTTTCTTTCTCTTTCTCTTTAGTTAAATGAAATGAATGAATAAGTAAAATAAAATAAAATAAAATAAAATAAAATAAAATAATTTTAAAAATTTTTGGTGTCTTGAATCTTTCCAAATGGTCAGCCCAACTTAAAGTAGCTTGAAAATATTACTTTCCTAAGATAATATGTGGGCAGAGGAGAGGTTGAAAGTTAAGTCTGGAATATAAGTGGAAATAAAATCTTTTTCAAAGTATGAAGTATCAAATGATCCTTCCTCAAGAGTAGTATTTCATTGGAGTATCCTGGTATTCATAAGGCAGATACTGGGATGAAAAGTCTACTGGATTTTCAGTAGGTTCATTGGAGGGTCTCCTTACTCTATTGTCTGGAGCTATTCCAGTTGTCAAAGTCACCTGGTCATTTTCATCAGGAAAAACAAAATACTGATAGTCCATGCTAGCTCCACAATTTAATTAATTAGGAGATCCATTCACCAAGGAATCCTAGGTTAAGCATCTGATTTCTTGCACCTAAATTTATCTATTTGTAAAACTGAGATTATGTTGCTCATCTTTTTCCACTTTCATAGTTTTCTTCTTTTTTTTTTTTTTTGAGAGGTTTCTACTATGGGGCGCATGCACTCGCCAGACAGACAGAGAGAGACAGAGAGATAGAAAGCAAGAAATCGCCCCCAAGGGGAGATAGCCATGCCACAATCCCTTCTTCATTCTCCTCTCGGAATCTTGGGCATGCACGCACACGCGCCCAGTGTGAGTTTAAGCCACCAGGTCTGGGACTCGAACTGCAGTCGACTACATGGGAGTCCAGCGACATAGCCATTACGCTAACTGCTGGTCCCTCATAGTTTTCTTATAAAGGTAAAAGAAGTCCCAATTTTAACTGAGTCAATGTTATAAAGGCCAAAAATTTAATGTCAAATTTATGACATGGGACTCTGTCAACATTATCCATATTGATTTTGCATTTACCAAAAGAAAACTTAGTATGAATAGCTCTGACATGTTCTGAAGACCCAGCTTCAACTACTGAGTCCTTGGAGGGGAAAGGACAAAGTAAAAAGTTACTGGTCATTGTTACTAGTTTAGAAATAACAATGTTGTTATAAAACCATCTCTTGCATGGTGTCATCAGAAGAGCACATTTTGTACAACTAAAAGTAAATTCTAAGTAAGTTTTTTTATTTGTATTTTAGCAACTCCATAAAGGGAAACATAATCCTCAGAAAAAAATCTTTTAATTTCCCTTTTAATTTCTCTCCCATCACACACCACAGGTGCTCTCGCATCTCTCTCCTCCCAAATACTTTGATGTGAGCAGCCCATGCTTACTTAGATCTCTTGTCCATATCTAGCAACTCATGGTTCTGCGAAGCTCTAGTGCACATAACCTGTTGAACCATTTTCTTCTGATTCTCCTGTAAAGAATCTCAGTAAACAGTATTCCACCAGAAGCCTTTCCTTAGACAGCAGAAAAAGAAAAGAGCGAAAAGACAATTCATTTTAGAAAGAATAGGGAGGGCAATGGAGTGACACTCTCCAGGGTCAAGAAATTAGACTCCATCACACTATAATCTGGCTCTCACTGACCATATTACATATTTATAAATCTAAAAATATTTCCTAAGTGTTTTTTTTTCCTCCTAGCATATGGAGAGTAATGATTCACATCGAGAGAGAAGCAAGCCATTTGACCTGGGAAGAACAATAGCCTCTGCCTCTAGTTGGTAAACCGCAGTTCCAGCAGTAATTGAGTTGGACGTTTTCCAAGTCTTCATTCACCAAGAATTGTTCATAATGATGTCTACAAAAGGGCTAGTTTTTTGTTTGTTTGTTTTGTTTGTTTGTTTTTAATTGCACAGAAGACCTTTCATACCAAGAAATGGTAGAAAAAAAAATATATATAGGAAGCAGTTCAAAAATTTCATGAGAATTCATGAAAAAAAAAATGAATTTCACTCTTTTTCCAACTGGAACCATGGAGGGTGTTCAAGAGACGAAAAAGAAGGTTCCTGCTGCAGAAAAAAAAAAAGGCTTCTACTGCAGAGGAAACAACCAAGAAAAGTTTCCTGCTGTGCCAGAAACCCTTAAGAAAAAGCGAAGGAATTTTGCAGAGCTGAAGATCAAAAGCCTGAGAAAAAAAGTTTGCTCAAAAGATGCTTCGAAAGACAAGGAGGCTGTTTAGGAAAGACAAATCCAGCCCCATCTCCACATGGACCCTGAATTTCAGCTGTGAAATATTGCTTTCAGAGACTTAAAATGAAGATTTTCTGCTGAGACTTCTTCCTCACTTATTTCTAACAGGTCCGAGTGGACAGGATCTAAATATCTGAATACAATTAGGGTCAGATGTTCCTCTATTTCCACTGGTTCTGATGCACAAAGAATAAGAACAGAAGGGAAGAGAGATTGCAGATCACCTCCTCCTGCATGCTTCTGAACACTCAGATTGAACTTCAAGAATTAGAAGAAACACACCATTCATCAGATGACTAGAAATCATCACAGGGTCACAAGAAATATGGAAAAACAAGAAAATACCTCTCCTCCAAGGAAAAATAATAACTCCTCTTCATCCTCAGACAGTATGATGAAATTCATGGAAATGTCAGATAAAGAATTTAGAATTTTCGGACCAGCAATTAGCGTAATGGCTATGTCGCTGGATTCCCATGTAGTCAACTGCGGTTCAAGTCCTGGACCCGGCAGCTTAAACTCACGCCGGGCTTGTGTGCGTGCATACCCAAGATCCCAAGAGGAGAATGGAGGAGAAGGGATTGCAGTATGGCCATCTCCCCCCGGGGGGGGGGGTGATTTCTTCCTTTCTATCTCTCTGTGTTTCTGGCGAGCATGCACATCCTATAGCAAAAACCTCTCCAAAGGAAAAAAAAAAGAATTAAGAATTTTCGTTGTGACAAAGTTCATAGAGATCAAAGAAAAGAGAGACAATGAACTGCTGAAGAGGCAGGGGAAAGGAGCCAACAAACTTCAGGAGGTGAGGAAATTCTTGTAAGATCTAAAAGAGGAAACTCACACTATAAAAAAGAATCAACTGGACCTGTTAGAGACGAAGACTATAATTCAGGAAGTCAAAACCCTCCTTGAAACTATTAAAAGCAGACTAGATCATACCGAAAATCACATCTCAAATATAGAAGATAGAATCACTAGCCTAGAAAAATCCACCACAAAGACTGAGAAAATGGCCCCCCAAAATGAGAATACTATACGAGAAATACTAGATACCATCAAACATTCAAACATCTGGATAATTGGTATCCCAGAAAGGGAAGAGACCTGTAAGGGCATTGACAATCTATTCCATGAAATCCTGGAAGAAAACTTTTCAAACCAGAGAGGCATTCAAAGATCCAGTCCCAAGAAATACAAAGGACCCCCAATAGAATCAACCCAAGAAGATCTCCAAGACACATTATAGCCAGATTGACCAAAACCACAGACAAAGACAAGATACTAAGATTGGCAAGAGAGAAACATGAAGTTACCTACAAAGGATATCCCATCAGACTAACAGCAGACCATTCATCGGAAACAGTGCTAGTGAGAAAAGAATGGGAAAATATATTCAAAGTGTTAAGGGAAAAGCAATTGCAACCAAGGATACTATGCCTGGCAAGATTATCTTTTATATGGGAAGAAAAGACAAGAACATTCTCAGATAAACAAAACCTGAAAGAATTTACCAGCACCAGACCAGATCTCCAAGAAGTTCTTCAGGGAGTGCTATACCAGGAAAATTAAATACAGTCATACGGAAATACGAGTTCAGAAACCAATAAAATGGGGACAAGTCTGGAGTTGAATATTATATCCCAGAATTTAATTGGAAAAATTGAACCACAACAGAAGATAGATTAAGTACATGAGACTGAACTGGTGAAATATAATTTTATGACTTTTGACTAAAACATTGCTGATTTTCTTTTAGGCTTTGTTTTCCGGTTTTAAGGATTCTTGTCTTGTCTTGAGCTACTGATAGGATCATGTACCTACTATCTGAACAGAATCCCAACCTATTTCCTGGCTTTAAGTTTTATGCATATTTCTTTAGCATTTCTTTGATTTATTAAAGCTAAATCTGCTTTTCTTGAAATTAAAAAATGTAGTAAAAATACACAATTAATGACTGCAGTAAACTATATAGCATCAGCTAGGTGCTACCTTATAGTATATTCAGTCTACTCAGAGTTTCACACCTAAAGTCAGACATGTGTTCATAGATATGTATATATCAGCAGAGCTTGCTATTGAACGTAGTTAGATTTTGTAAGAAATTTTGTGAATCAATAAAATGTGGGGAAACAACAAACAAATTAAAAAATAATGATGAATAAAACTAAATAAATTGGTTTTTTTAAACAAAAAAAGAAAGAAAGGCAAGGAGGAAGCTTATCTATGAAAAAGCTAAGCACTATCATGAGGAATATAGACAGATATACAAAACTGAGATTCACATGGCCAGGATGGCAAGAAAAGCTGGCAACTTCTATGTACCTGCAGAACTCAAATTGGCATTTGTCATCAGGATCAGAGTTATCAATGAAGTGAAGCCAAAGGTTTGAAAGGTGTTGCAGCTTCTATGTCTTTGCCAAATTTTCAATGGCACCTTTGCTAAGTTCAAAAAGCCCTTTATTGACATGCTGAGAATTGTGGAACCATATATTGCAGGGGGTACCTGAACCTGAAGTCGATATATGAATGATTTACAAACGTGGTTATGGCAAGATCAATAAGAAGTGAATTGCTTTGACAGATAACTCTGATTGCTCGACATCTTGGTAAATTTGGCATCATCTGCTTGGAGGATCTGATTTATGAAATCTGTACTGTTGGAAAACACTTCAAAGAAGCAAATAACTTCCTATGGCCCTTCAAATGATCTCCTCCATGAAGTGGAATGAAGAAAAAGACCACCCATTTTATAGAAGGTGGAGATTCTGGCAACAGGGAAGATCAGATCAATGGACCTATTTGAAGGGTGAACTAAGGTATCCACCACGATTATTTTTGTAATATGGTCAGTAAATAAACAGTGGCTGTTTTCAGACTGCAATATATTGTTGTATTAGTACCTTTTTTGTTGGTGTGCCTCTGCCTTGCCTTAACTATTGTGGCACATCTTGGTGCTTGGTAAAATTAAGCCAAAACTTCTGTAAGACTAGGATCTATTTTTTCATTTTGTGAAAATCACTTAGGGACTATTGAAAGGTTTTTCCTACCCTAGAAAGGCCTAATGTTTCCAGAAAACTTATTTCAAGGCATTCATACATGATTGTAAAGTAGTATAATAAAGGTTAATTCACCAAAAAAAAAAAGCATGAATTTCAAACATTTTTGTACCAAAATAAACTTGAACTTAATTCTATTCTCCATGATTTTTTTGAAGTCCTGTTTTTTTTTGTGTATGTGTGTGTGTGTGTGTAACTCAGGTACATACACATACATCTTATTATCAAAGGATTTTAACAATGGCTGGCATTTGTTAATTTTTTGGTATTTTATAAACAGCATATGCCTTTTACAAACTTGTAGGTCAGGTTTGGAAAAATAAGATAGTGTGTTATTAACTAGTTTTAGTATTAGAGCACATCATATTCTGCCATATGGTGTTATTTGTTAACAGGCTAATATCTATTAACTCTTAAATCTCTTGAATACAATTGTAGTGTCTTCCATTTCTTTGTACTCTCTAAAGTAGTGCCACTTAAATTGTAGTCTGTGAATGAGTGTATTTACTTCTTTGAACAGTCTGTGAACAGTTTGTTTTTAATCTCCAACAAGTTGGGCATGCAAACTGAAAAATTTAGACAACTTTGTAGAAATTTAATATTATCACACTAAGTGCAAGATCATTGTACTCATCTTGCTTAGCAAGGCATAGGCCAGACTGAATGTTGCTGAACCCATTCTGATAGGTGCATGGGGTGTGAGTTGTATACTGCCCTGAACAACAGGATCATCTATTGGTCTGGTTTGCAATTCATTAGAAAGAAACAAAAACAAAAGCAAAAGTTGGTGCTTTACCACAGATAGCTTGAGAAGCACTGCTCTGAATCAGGAGTTGGCAAACTGTGTCTTGTGAGTCATATCCTACTGCTTGTTGTTGTATATAGATTTTTTTTTTACATCTTTTTTGGAGAATTTTTTTGTAGGGTGCATGCCCTCGCTGGAGAGTCAGAGAGACAAAAAGCAAGAAATCACCCGTAAAAGGGGATGGCCATGCTGCAATACTTCCTCCTCCACTCTCTTCTCGGGATTTTAGGCATGCACGCAAACACACCCACTGTGTTTCAAGACTCCAGGTCCTGGACTTAAACCATGGTCAGATATGTGGGAGTCCAGCAACATAACCATTATGCCATCTGCTGACCCCTTACATTGTCTTTTTAAAAATCTACATTTAATCATTGCATCCATTTACATATGGAACACACTCATGTCAGTTCACTTATTATTTATGTCGGGTTCACCCAACAGGTGCAGAGTAGAATTATTGCAACAAAATCAGTATGGCATGCAAAGCCCGAAATATTGACTATCTGGCCTATTACCAAACAGGCTTGTTGATCTCTGCTCTAAAGCAATGTGCTATTATTATTATTTTTAAAAAGTTTTTGACTACAACCAACAGTAAGAAGTGTATTTTACTTTGCAAACAAATAGATACATATGTATCTATGTAACCACCTGAGGAAAAGGTTTACCAACAATATTTACTCATACTCCATGTGAAGGACTGTGATATTTCTATGCTATTCTGCTTGGTTCAATTTTATTAAAAAATAATATTGGACACAATAGATTAGATTCATATTACAAACTATTGTACATTTTTTACTCATAATTTGAAAACTACTGCTATGTCATAGTGCCTAGCATGAAACTGGCACACAAAAAACATTTGCTGAATAGTTTATTGATGATAATAATGTCAGTTATTTGCTTCCCGTACTGCACAGGATTTACTGATATTCAGTGTCTTCTTCACCTTCTAAGTTCTTCCTTAGTATCATAAGGACTGAAAGCTTGGCAATTATATTTCCCACATACCTTTGCCATCAGGATTCCTGTTAGATTATGCTATGAGAAAAATTGAAGATAGAAGAAAGAGGAGCTATTATTCTACAATGGCAAGCACATAGGCATCAACAGACAAAGGCAGTAAGCATGGAGTTTTGTCATACATTTCCAGGCAGCTTTTGAGAATTCTTATCTCTAGTACTACAGGCAGATGAGATCATTGATGGCAGCTTCCCTGTGACTCTTGTAGTCCAACAAATTTAGTGAAATTTAGGTCATTCACCAAATTTAGTCACAATTAAGTTTGGGTTATTTGGGGATTTCTAGTCCATTCCACTCAAGGAGAAGTGTCAAGAAAAGGAATTCACTAGACAGAGAAGTAAATTACAGTTTATAGACAGGATATAATCAATGATCTTAGGAAATAATCTTCAAGTGGTGAAAAAAATTGAGGGGAAAATTACAGAAGCAAGAGTTATAGTCCATGGTATGCTGATAAATATTTAACTACTGACTCTCCTGAGATGGGGGAGGGAAGATGATGATTTGCTGGGTTTTCCAATTTCTAAAGTGTAAATACTCCCACTATAGCCAATTTCAAGCTACTTATGTGACCATCAGGGAATGTGGAGTTGGAAAGAGATGCATATAATCAGCTCTGCAAACTAGTGGGAACTGGCTGTTACACACCAGTTACAATGTTATTTTTTTATTTTTATTTTTGGAGAGACTTTTTGCTATAGGGCGCGTGCGCTCACCAGAAAGAGAGAGACAGAGAGACAGAAAGTGAGAAATCACTCCCCCACCAGGGGGATGGCCACGCTGCAATCCTTTCTCCTCCATTCTCCTCTCAGGATATTGGGCACGCATGCACACGTGCCCGGTGTGAGTTTAAGCCCCCGGGTCCAGGACCCAAACTGTGGTCAACTACATGTGAGTCCAGCGACATAGCCATTACACTAACTACTGGTCCCAGCAGTTACAATGTTATTAGTGGAGTGTCTAGGACAGTCCCAGTTTGAAACTGTTTTCCAGACATTCCTTCTTTCACTTTCCAAAGTATTTTTGTTTGTTTGTTTAATACAGTACAGTCTTGATATTCACAGTAGTTATGTTCTATAATGTCACTGCAAACACCAAATTCACAAATGCTGAACCATTGCTCCTAGGTGAAATACAAAATTAGGTTCATAAAAGCCTCTAGCAACATGTTCATCAGCCAATCAAGGCATTCCCTGTTTTATGTTTGTTTCTTCTTAAAGATACTATATTTAATGTATTCTATTAGTTCATTAACATTGAAATCATGACCAACAGCTCTATAACTTATGCCTGAATGAAGCTGAACTAACACACCTCTTTTCTCCATGACACATCACAGCCTTTTAGCACTTAGCAGCACTTCAGTACTATACATGGGGCCACTTTCGACAGCAAAACCACCTACTAAAAGCATGAAAATGGAGAAAACATGGTAGCGAACAGACCACAAAAAAGACACTTTTGTACAATGTGAGAGCTGAAACAAGAAGGTGGAGTGTCACCTTGTTCAATCTCAGCCAAGAACGTGCACATTGAATGACTCGATGTTTTTGCCATTCTGTTCATGTCTCTGAATGACAGCAAACTGCATCACAAGTATCGATCTTGGTGTTACAAATAAACTTTAGTGAGCAGGCAAATTTGAAAATACTGTACCTGTGAATCATGAGGATCAACTGTATATTATCAACATCCTAGTGATGAAGTGGCAAAAAACATTAGGTTTTTTCATGTATAGAAAGGATAGAAGTTCTGAAAGAATCAATTGGAAATGAAAGAGTTGGAATTTTGGCAAGATATTGTTGAAGAGGATTAATGTTTAAAATGAACTTAAAGGAGTTTCAAGGGGCTAGATAGATTGTATTTGTTAAAGCTTTATCTTCCTCTGGAGTTGCTGGAGCTCAGAATTCTAACCAAATCTTGAATCTCATTCTTGGTGTTTTAGTCTGCCGGTTGGCAAATTGGATGAACAAACTGGGTCCCTGTAGCCTTCATCCTGAACATTCTATTGGAATTTAATGCAACACTAACCTGCTTCTTACTGGTCATCAATGTGAGGGAGGAATTAAGACATTCTGAGTGCTGGGGCATGCCAATGAATTTTGATCTTTTGTTTGGATCTCTTGAAGAGCCACACCAGTGCTGAAAAGACTTACCACTTGCTTGTCAAATACATTCTCCTCTCCATGTCTACTTTCTACTCTCTCCACACTGATCTTTGCCCTAGGAGTTGATTTTATAGATTGTATCAACAGACTTCTTTTAAAAAAAAACTTTCATATTCATTCACTCTATATAATTAGAGCATACAAAATGAATTTTCCCATCCAGGATATACTGAATACTGGCCCAGTCAAAGATATTACCATAACTACTATAATCTTCAGCAGATAATTTTCCATTTTGTATTTAACTGCTTTACTTTCTTTTTTCCTCCCTCTCACCCTCTGCCATTTCCTACCTTCCTTCCACACTGACTCTGGTGACAACAGTTGCTCTCCATGCCATTATGTTGTCCAATAGTTCAGTTTCTGCCATAGAGTGCAGACACTCGGTATATATTGAGTGGGGACATACAATGTCTCTCATTTTCTGGCTTGCTTCACTTAGCTGTAAATCTTCCATATTTGTCCACTTTCTATCAAATGCTAAGATCTCATTATCTTTCATGGCTGAATAGTATTTGTAGTGTATATTCCATACTTTTTCAATCCATTCAGCTATTCAGGAACATTTGGTGAAGAGACTTCTTTATCCCTTCACTTCTAACTGTCTAATAGTAGGCACCTATAGATCACTGCATGAGAAGAGAGTGACCTAGGGTATTTGGTCCTTTGGTTGCTACCCTTCTGGGTTGCCATGAGTTGGCAGTTGTTGCATTTCTCCATGAAGGCCAAAGTTTCCACTGGGCAGCTTTCTCATAAAGCTATAATTCCCTCTCTAGGTTCCAGTAAGTGATCTACTCTTTACTCTTTTGGGCCTATGGATAAGGCCACTCTGCTCATGCTGAAGGTACTTCATCACTTCTTGTTGATTTTCCTTAACCATGCTCACATTAGTAAGTGGTTATTAAACTGCTCTCAGAACTGCCTTGTTGACTAGTGGTTAAGGGAGCTGGATCACACATAGTTGACTGTGGTTGGAATCCTGGCTTAGGAGCTTGAAAAATATGCTGAGCATATGTGCATGCATGCCCTAAATCCTGACAGGATGGAGAAATGAAGAAGGGATTGTGGTGTGCCTTTGACCCCTTGGGGGTGCTTTCTACCTCTCTCTCTCTCCCCCCCTTTCTGGTGAGCACACATGCCCTTCAGCAATTAAAACAAATAAAAACCTATTCTCAACTGTTTTATTTGTGCCATATTGTTTCTTTCTGTGACCTGATTGGGTTCAGGTGTTGTCAGTCTGATCTTTTCTTCATAAAGGTCTGTATTAACATACACCTAATGATTTCAACAGCCTTTGATGATTGATGCTAGAAATGCTAGTATCAACTCTGTGGTTACCCTAAAATACAGCTTGTACAAGAAATAGAATATATATTTGATTATTTCTTTTTATGAATATGTTTTCAGAATAGTGTTGAAGTTCTAATAGTGTGCTTTATTATTTCTTTGGATGCTCTAGTTATCCCTTTTTCACCAGCAGTAGCCCCTTCAAACTGGTGTCTTTTTGTGATGACTCCTATAGCCTTTGATAATTTCCTTGCTTTCTGTAACAATATAACTTCTCAGATACTTTTTATAAATTTCCTTCTAGAGACTTGGAACCAAACATTATTCCAAGGAGATCTGATTTCTTTTTGTGGCAAACATTATGTAGAGACCATAATTGGCTCCATTCTCCTTTCATAATTTTGGGTACACATGCACACACACCCAGACTGAGTTTTAAACTCTTGGGTCTGGGACTCGAACTGCAGTCCATGATGTGGGAGCCCAGCAACATAACCATTATGCTATCTGTTGGTCCTGGAAATTTTATACATATAAAATCAAATCAGCTAAGTACCCTCTAATCTTAAATTTGACTATATTTGGGTATTTAGCTGATTTGATTTTATATGTATGTTCCTTTTCTCTTACATCAACAATATTCCTAATGACAATAACATAACTATTTATTTGATTTACTCTACTTTATATATCAGAGTTTCAGAGTCTTAGAAATACTATTATTAAAAATAAGACTACTGTGGGACCAGCGGACAGCATAATGGTTGCATCACTGGATTCCCATGTCGTCAACCATGGTTCAAGTCCCAGACCCAGTGGCTTGAAGCTCATGCCAGGCATGTGTGTGTGCATGCTCAAAATCCTGAGAGAAGAATGGATAAGGAATTGTGGCATGGCCATTACCCCTGTGTGTGGGGGGGTGAGTTCTCACTTTCTGTCTCTCTCTCTCAGTCTCTCTGGCAAGCGCATGTGCCCTACAGCAAAAAAACTCTCTCTTTCTCAAAATAAGTAAATAAATAAATAAGACTACTGAGCACAGCAAAAGATAAATCTGAGGTTAATTGGTCTTTAGGATCTATTCTTCAAAAAATATAAAGGGATACAGAAAGGATACATTTTAAAGTCATCTGAAATAATTCTTCTATAGATCTATAATTAGATTCCTTCACTAAACTGATCTATAATTTGATCCCATTATTAAAGTTATTTTACATCTTACAGGTTGGTTTGCTTTTTATTTTAACATCATTTTTAGTTTTGTTTTAAAAATTTTATGATTTCAAAGTTTAATTATAGACTAAGGCATGTTCAGAGAATTCTGGCTTCTATCACTATTGCTGTCACATACTCCCTCCTCGTCCTCTAAATCATTTTCATTGGTTTTGTGTTTTACTCCATGTCTCTTATTGAAAAGAGAAGAAAGTGTATATGTGTGTGTGTGTGTGTCCATATGTGTGTGTGTGTATGTGTGTGTATGCGTGTGTGTTTTAGGCTCAGTTTCCCAGAGGCAGACCTAAGACAAATATTTGTGTGAAAATGAGTTATTAGAAGGTATTTCCATGAAAAATCAGTATGCTACTGGAAATATGGGACAAAGAAGGGAAGGAGGTCAAGTCAGGATGTTATAGCAAGCAAAATTCCAAGGATTATTTCTTTTGGACAATCTCATAGGGGAGTTATGAAAATCATGTGAAATATACCTGAGAATTGTCCCTAACAGTTGGCAAGGGAGTTAGAATATTTAGTCTCTTCACTGTCAGTCACTAATTGGTCAAAAGTTGTTCTCAGGGGACATAGATACCAAGGTACTTCCAGCTCTCCCTTTCTTCAAGCAAATCTGGCTCTGGCTGCCTGAGGGCATTCATCCAACTAAGAGATGTAGGTGCTGACTGTTGGGAATGAAAGCCTGCAGGGAGTCAGGAAACATGAAAATGATAAAGAAGTTGGAGAGTTATAGACAGAGCACTGCTAGCACCTCCTTCAATGAATGACCACCCATCCCACATACATGGTAGATCCACTCTAAAAAAGGGGCATTTGTTAGAGATGATTTCAACAGTGATGACCATAATAAATCGAAGAGAACTACTGAAATTTTATTTACTTGATTTGACTTTATAACTACTTGCTAAATCACATGTGTTAAAAGAAAATTACAGTATATTATGCACACCCAGTATTCCCTAGCCACACAGTGTTGAGTCATAGGCTCCTGTGGGACCAGCTTAGAATTTTAACAGACACCTAAGGTAATCCCCTTGTGTGAAATCAACACTCAGACCTGTGTTGGAATTAAACCAGGGTTCCCCTGACACTAGCAAGAGGAATAAACAGAGCTTTGTTTTCCCAGCTAATGAGAGCAAACAGCTCTATCCTGGGTGACCTCCTTTAGAGGTTTTGCAACTATAAGATAATCACAAGCACCAGAGGTGTAACTCTACAATCTTGAATGAGAAACCAGGAGAGAAATAGAACAAAATGCCTTGTTTGAGACTAATTAAAAATTATAACCCTATGTGAAGAAGTTTACCAAAAAGTGAACATTTTTTTAGACCTTTGACCTGATCTATTGATGATCAATGTTTTGATTCATAGGAGGACCTATTAATAAAGAGCTGTAAGATTACATCACAGAGAGTAGTTTCTCATTTCATTTACTATCTTACATCTTAAAATTGGTTAGTGGAAACAGACTATGAGGGAAGAGCTAAGGTGAAGGGAAACTGACAAAGTATAATTTCCCCTTATCCTATTTCTTTCTTTTTCAATCCTAAAGTTCAATTTTGGACAATTTTAAGGTGGCTGTCTCATCTCAATTTGCCTGAAAATTATCCCAGTTTTAGTTTTCTGTTAACATGAAGATTCTGATTCAAGAGACCTGGGGCAGGGGCTCGAAAGTCAGCATTTCCTATTTCCAGGTAAGGTTGATGCTTCTGGTCCAACCTCAGACCACTTGGAGTAGCAAGGGTCAAAGGCAAAGATAATATTCTTGCCAGTCTTGCTGCAAATATTCAAGATTTGAAGTTTAATTTTAGTTTATCTCTCTACTCGTAACTTAAGGAAAGAAAAGTGTGTATAATATTTCTTTGTGAATATTTATAGTGAAAGAAGTAGAAATCAGTTGACTTGCCAATAGCGCATTTATGTTTATGAAAAACAGTTGAAGGAAGGATATCTAAATCGATGAAGAGCATTTTAATTGATGCAAAAATTATAGATTATGGTTGCTGCTTTATTTCTTACTGTGTACCTTTTACTTAGCTTTCTTTTTTGGATTTTCTAACTCTTTATTTTCTTAGATTATTAGATTATTTTATTATTTTATTTTATTGCCAGAGGTTGTGTGCAGTTGTCAGAGAGTGGGGAAAGAGAGAGAAAGAAGGCAGAAAGCATCCCTAAAGGGGTCATGGTCATGCTACAATCTTTTTTCCCATTCTTGCTTCCTGTAAGTATTATGGGCACCCATGCAATGTGTCTTTCAAAGCTGCCAGGGCCAGGATTTAAAGCATGGTTAACCACGAGGGATTTGGCCCCTAATGAACAGCTTAACCACTGTGCTGTGGGATCAGCCTTATTGGATAATTTTAATTTAGGTCTGCAACACCCATTCCTATCATAATCATATGTAGGCACCATCTGTCCCTTCAACTAGAGTTGTGTATTCTTTACCTTTATTCTTACTTTGCAAGGACATATTTCTACTTTTAAAATTCATTTCTCAATTTTAACAGTTTTTAATTGACTAATAACAGGGATATCTATTTATGCAGTATAATTTTTCAATACATGCATATAATGTATAATAATCAAATTATAGCAATATATATCATCTCTAACACTTATCATTACTTTGTGTTGTAAACATTTCAGATTCTTCCTTCTGGCTATTTTAAATTATATGTTAGTTACTAACTATATAGTTACTCTCCTATATTTTAGTACTTTATAACTCATTCCTCTTATCTAACTGCAATTTTATATCTGATCATCGGGTTCTCTGTATCCTTCTCACCCTTCTCCTCTTCTCAGATCCACCAATTCACTGTCCACTTCTATACAATCCATTAAAAATAATTTTCCATGGAAACCATCAGTTAGCGTAATGGCTATGTCGCTGGACTCCCACGTAGTCGACCGCGGTTCGCGTCCCGGACCCGGTGGCTTAAAACTCACGCTGGGCGCGTGTGCGTGCGTGCCCAAGATCCCGGGAGGAGAATGGAGGAGAAGGGATTGCGGCGTGACCATCCCCCCTGGGGGGTGATTTCTCGCTTTCTGTCTCTATGTCTCTCTCTGTCTGTCTGGCGAGTGCACGCGCCCTATAGTGAAAAAAAAAAAAACTCTCAAAAAAAAATAATAATAATTTTCCATAGGGTGCATACACTCACCAGAGAAATAAAGGGTGGGGGGAGGTGACAAAGCACCCACCAGGGGGAATGGCAATATCACAATCCCTTCTCCTCCATCCTCCTCTCAGGATTCTGGACATGCACACACAAATGTGACCAGCATGTTTTTCAAGTTGCTATTTCCGGGACTCAAACCACACAGTGTGTCAAGTGGGATCCAGCTGCCTTACCCAACACATCACTGATTGGTCCTACAATCAAATTTCTTAACTTCCACAAATGCATAAGGACATACAGTATTTGTCTTTTATGACCTGGCTTATTTCACTTAGCATAATTTTCTCCAGGCTCATCCATGTTGGGTGAAATTATGGAATTTCATTTTTTATGGACGAATAGTATACCATTGTGTATATGGACCACATTGTCTTTATCCATTCATCTCTTGATGAACACTTAGGTTGATTCTGTGTTTTGTTTATTGTGAATAGTACTGCAATAAACATGGCAGTGTAAATATCTCTTTGACATGCTGATTTTCTTTTCTTTGAATATATCCTCAACAGTGGAATTATTAGATCATAAGGTAGTTTTATTTTTAGGTTTTGGAGAAACTGCCATACTGTCTTCGATAATGACTATACTAATTTATATTCCCACCAACAGCGCACAAGAGTTCCACTTTCTCCTCACATCCTTACCAGCACTTGTCATTTTTTATCATTTTATAAAACCATTCTAACTGGGGTAAAGTAATACCTCGTTGCTCATTTTTAAAACATATTATTTGTTGTTCTTGTTGATGAGTTATTTGAGTTCCTTGTATTTTTTGGTTATTAATCCCTCATTGGATGTCTTGTTTGCCAATATTTTTTTCTATTCTGTAGGTTGTCTTCACACTTGCTAAAATATCCTTTAGCTTCTCTCTCTTTTAACTTTTCTCTTAATTAGTTCCTTTTCTGTTAATTAGTTATAATTTTATTATACAAACATAAAGTACTTTATATTTATGTAAATTCTCATTTACAGTAAACAAAGCATATCATACTTATCATCTTGTACTCACATATCATCCCTGAATAACAGGTGGTTGGCAGATTGTGTTATCCTCCCTCAATTTTTTTTATTTTTTATTTTTTTATTTATTTTTTCTTGGAGAGGTTTTCGCTATAGGGCGGGTGCGCTCGCCAGACAGATAGAGAGAGACATAGAGACAGAAAGTGAGAAATCACCCCCCAGGGGGGATGGTCACGCCGCAATCCCTTCTCCTCCATTCTCCTCTCGGGATCTTGGGCATGCACACACACGCGCCCAGCGTGAGTTTTAA
>NW_006159727.1:2778360-2784165 GCF_000334495.1 Tupaia belangeri chinensis | reverse complement strand
GGTTCCGAGAGGCGACCCACGGTGGACTACGTGGGAGTCCAGCGACATAGCCATTACTCTAACTGCTGGTTCCCTATCTTCCCTCAATTAAAAATAAAATTTCTGCAAGAAAACTAATATATTGGGTTATATCAGAAAGTTGAAACTGAAACTAGAGACATAAAATAGATTTCCAAAGTCTCAAATTATTTTCCACTCTTTCTCTGCACACTTGTTCTGAAAGGAGTTGGAGTTGAACTGAACAGGAAAGGGACATCCTTCTTCCCCTTATCCCTACCCTTATCACCTCTTCTCACTTCAGTTCCAGCAACTAGTCTTTAACCAGTTTTACATATTGAGTTTCTATGCAGAATTTCATTTGTTAAAATGGTTCTCAGACTCAGAAAAAATATTGAAAACCCATTGAACCAAATCATGCAAGGAAAATGAAGATTCTCTGTCTTAAAATACAAACTTCAGTGACATAATACTGCCTTCCACTTATATGACACTTTCTCCTTTACAGAGATTTCACAGTCATTTCACTTAGCCAGAAGAACAAAGCTAATTGATAAAGGTTATTAATTAATACTATGCATGCACAAACGTCTTAATCCAGTTAACATTTAATTATCCTTGGTAATGGGAATTGGACCCAGTTTGTGCAAGCAAGAGTCACATGTAAACTAAAAATTTAGTTAGAGCAAATAATTTCGAACTTCGCTTTCATTAAACTTTGGCTTAAAAGTATCCACAGTGGTCATTTTTTTTATTTTTTTTTTTGCCATAGCATGAGTGCATACAAGAGAGAGACAGAGAAAGTGAGACAGTGAGAGGGAAAGTGAGAAATAACCACCTAGGGGAGATGACCATGCTGCAATCCCTTCTCCTCCATTCTTCTCCTGGTATCTTGAGCACACACACATGTGCGTGGCATGAATTTTAAGCCACTGGATTAGGACTCAAACTCTGGTTGGCCATGTGGGAGTCCGGTATTTTAACCACCATGCCACCTGCTGGCTTCTATTAATTTTTTTTAAAGGCCATTGTATTTGGCTCCATTCCCCATCGCTCCTGAAAGAAAAAGGCAGTAGAGAAATAGAATAAGAATTTTACGAAAGTGCATTTTTTAAACCCTTGAAAATAAATTTTTAAAAACTTATTGCCAAAATTTGATATGCTAAAAGGACAAGTTTTTAAAAAGTAACATAAAAGCTTTCAAACAGGAAAATATTGAAACATCAAGAACAGTATAGCTTAATTTTGGCCATTACTGAGACCAAGAGAATAGATAAGCCATAACTCTGAGCAGAGTGGCAATTGATTCCAAGTTGCCTGAACAGTTAGTCAACAACTGTTGTACTTGTGTAAGTGTTCATAGCTCCTTCACTATCATAAGGATGATGATTTGGACAATAACTTATATGGCTCTTCCTAACATAAGGAAACAGCACAAAAGAACAAAATGGAAAAATTTCAACTTTTTCCCATTTCTCCATCTGAAAAATCTGAGCATTTGCCCCAACTGACATTTTGCATGATCTAAGCTATGGATATAAAGAGGCTTCCTCTTCCTTAATTTTAATCAGTGATTTGAGCCTGTGGGTTTTCGTTAGAATCACTGAGAACCTTAAAAATAACAATGCCTGAGAAATATCTTGGAACAATTAAATAAGCGGTTCTGGAGGTGGGACCTTGGCATCAATACTGCTCAGATATCTAATGTGCAGTCAGGATTGAGATCCAGTGATTCTGATGATCATCAAGTAATTACTTCTGATATCATGAGTGACATATGAAACTTAAGATGGCCTTGGGGAAAAAGAATGTCTCTGCCCACTACCCTTGACCAAATAGCATGACATACTCTCCTTTATTCTATCTTCTGAGTGGCTCAAACTTCTGCTCATTTTTGTTATATTCTGCTTACATAAGAAGAAACCATTCTCCTTTTTCCTCTGAAATCTTCATTGCTTGCAATGATAATATAACAAAACTTGAATAGGCCAAATGAAGAACTACTTCGCCCTGGGATAAAGACACTTCAACTGATAATGACATTTGAATTGAGTTCTGATGTTCTGAAATCTTTGGCAACTAAAGCTAGGTGGCAGTCCTGTTTAGCAATTAAAGGAGACACCATTAAGATATCAGTAAAGATTCACACAGAAGAAAACCAAAAAGAACTTACCACTGATTTAACACCAGAATGGGATGAACATGACAAAAGAAACTTGTTAAAGCCATGTCTTTAGGTAGATCTTCCTTAACAAAGTTGGGAATTTCCCTAAATTTCTCCATCATCTTCTGATGTTTTTTAATAGGTTCTGTCCTGGAAATTACCCTATAACCTTTGAGTGTCTATAAATGATACTGGCTAATCATTAGCTTCTGTAAAATTAAAGAATATGAAGAAGGTATGGAGAACACTGAGAAGCATATGAAATCGTAATATATGGGATACTAAAAGCCATGACTAAATGTGATTTTTAAACAAGACTTTATGAATTTGCTTATAAGGATATTTACCAAAATATTAATAGTGTTCATCTTTAGGTTTGGAATTTGTGGAGGCTATTATGTTGTTTTTTATATTTTTCTGTCTTGTTGAACAATAAGCATATGCCATTTTATTAAAAAATTTCATTGTTTTTATGAGAGTCATAATGTCCTTAAAATCACTAATGTCTATTAGTGATTAGCTAATTAGCAGATCATGACTGTTTTCTGTCATGTCTATTCTCAGCCCAAGGCCTGCTTTATTTTAATTGATGGTTCCTTTAATTAGGGTTGTTAATGGATGATGCCAGAGTGTGTTCTTCCCAGACAATCAATAAATTGTACTTGTACTCACTCTAATTTGGAAAGATAACTAGAAGTTGACAATTTTGTTTGTTTGCTATTGTTTTGTGGAATACCCAAAATGAGGCTAATATGTATTGAGTTGTGTAGATTTCATGCATCCTAAAGTGTCTGACAAACTATCCCTTATAAGGGTGTAATTTTAGATATTTTAAGATAAATTGCTGTATCATGAATAAAAGCTCAGAAAGATTTAGTGATTCTTCTAAGCACATATTTATTTAATTATGTGAGCTAAGCATAGGACATTAATGAGTGGAGTTGAGAATAGAATTGATAGTGATAGTTGAATATCCCAATGGCTGAGCAAGCTCTCAAAAATAATACTTCTATGTGTACCAGATGTTGAGTGAGATTTTGTTTTCCTGGAATTGCAATTACATCCCATCGTCTATAACGATGACAAAAGATAATTAGTACACAAAATCTAAGTTTAGAAAGCCATGCAGAGTTGAGGCCAACTATTCCCTTGCAGGGAATATGAACTGAAGATAAAACAAAAACAAAAAGAACAGATCCTTAACGTATCCTTCATCCAGTAAATACAATGGGAGAATGGGAGGAGAGCCCACAACTCTTTAGTTGTGAAGTGAATTGCTTTGACCCTTCACCATTATCATCACCTTCTCTATAATTGGGTTGTATAAGGGTGGAGGTGATCCTACCTTTCTTTTTTTAATCCAAAATGTATTTATTGGGATGGTTTCCCACTCATCTTGAATCAGGATGCTTTTAGTGCTGCTTCCTCCTGAAGGGACATCCTTCTGTAAGCCTCACTTTTCCTCCTATAGGCGGGCAGAGGACAGTGGAGCAGCCAACATATAAAACTACTGTTTGTACTTGGCTAAAGATCGTGGTGATTTTATAGCATCCTGAGCACTTCACATCCATGAAGTAGGAATTTGGGCTCTGCACCAGGTGCTTCTTCTTGTGTTTCTTCTTCTCCTCTTCTGGAGAGGGATGAAGGAGGTCCTTTGCAAGAGTCATGTTCTCGGGAAAAGGTCGTCACCGCCAGAAAGGCATCTTTCCCTTTTTCAAAGTCATAATGGAGGCATCAAGAAAATCATCTATAAAGTTATGGATACTCACTAGAAAAGGAGACTGGAATTTCACTCCCTAATTAGATGTCTCCTTAGCCTGACAACCTGTTGGACTGTCCCTATACTATTACAGGAGGAAAATAAGAATTAGGAGATGACGAGGGAGGTGGGATACCCAGAGGAAAGGGCACCAAGAACAGATCCCACTTAAATTCATATTTCCTGGAAGAGACAACAGAAAGAGCAGCACTACTGCAGTGTAGAAAGAAAGAGGCCAATCCATCAGAGAAATGTATTGTGGCAACACCAACTAGAAGAGCCAAAGAAACTATCTAGAGTGTAGCCCAGAAAAAGGAGATAAATACTATAAAATAAATGCTAAAAGACATGGAGGAACTATTCACAGAAATAATGGATGAGAATTTTCCAGGATCATTGGAAAATATCAAACCTCATTATAAAATCCTAATGAATCCTAAATAGGACAAATTTATATTTATCCACATTTTCATATATCTTAGTGGAAGTGTAGATTAACAAAGACTGAAAGTATGGAAAGTACCTAGAGAGAAATGACTAATAATAGCTTATGAAAGAATGGCAATTAGACTAAGGGCCAAAATTTGAGCCAGAAGCAGTGGAATAATATCTTCAATATTTTGAGATTAAATAACTGTCATCTTAGAATTTTATTTTTAAGAATGAAAATTAAAATCTAAGAATTTTTTAGACAAACAAAACAAAATATCTCTATCAGTGTATCCTCAATAAATCAAATTCTAAAGGATTTCCACTTACACAAGAGAAAATAATCTTAGAAACAAGGTCTGAAGTGCAATAAAGAATGATAATGGATAAAATACAAATTGAGTATATAAGACAAATAAGTGACTATATAGATGACAATGTCAATATTTAAAGTTAAAAATAAGGTAGAACTAAAATATTGGACAACAACATAAGCATGGAGAATGATCTTCATAGATAGTGCCAGGCTCCTTGTGTTCAAGAAGAGGGTAAAGACATTTTCATCTTCCTCCATATTTTATATCATCAATTTAACAAACTTCTAAATTTGTAAATGCTTAATATATGTCAAGTATGACTACAAGAAGAAATGAACAAATCCATTATGTTGATGGGGAAATTTTAACAAATTTCTCTCAAGAATTGATAAGTTAAATAGAAAAATCAGTAAAGACATGAAATATTTGAATATAACCTTTTCTATAATTGGGTTACATAGTATAAGGGTGAGGGCAATCCTTTTTTCTTTTTCATTTTTATTTTTTTTTAGTCAATAAGCACAGCCCAGTGGACATACACAGAATACAGAATACTGTATCCCCAAACAGGAGAAAACACATTTTTTTCCAAGTACATGTGAGAAATTTAGGAAAGTTTTTTTTTTACATGTCAGACCATAAGGAAGGAAAGAAAAAAAAAAGACACAGCACAACTCATAAAATAGCATAAAAAAGGAAAATTATGGGCTGTTTTCATTGATGAATATAGATGTAGGAACTCCAAAAGACTATATTAACAAATAAAATCTAACAACATTCGAAAAGATGATCAAGTTTAGTTTATTCCAGAAATGTAAGATTGTTAGAAAATTGATAAATATAATTCGCTACATTGATAATTTATAGTTGAAAACCATATCACTGCAGAAAATGAGTCTGATCAAGTAATATCTACTCACAATCATAACATTCAACAAACTAGAAATAAAGGGAAACTTTACCAATATGATAAAGGATTCTTATGAATGTTGATAAAAATGATTGCATTCAATTGTAGTAAAGTAAAAAGATTATCTTTAAGGTAAAAAAAAAATGGCAAGGACAACTCCCATTACCACTATTAACATTGTATTGGACATCTCTAGCCAGTGCGATAAAGCAAGAAAAAATTAATACAA
>NW_006159727.1:2747371-2778344 GCF_000334495.1 Tupaia belangeri chinensis | reverse complement strand
TAGGTAAAGCTTCTATTATGATAACTGTGATGATCTGTGTAGCAATTTGAAAGAATTTACAATTTATTAGAGTTAAGAAGAGAATTGACCCAGCTCGAGTACACTCAATAGCAAATTGATTACTAGAAGTCATGTGTTCACCCATAGTTAGAATCCCTTGATCTGCTTGAAAACATACCAGGCACATGTGCACTTGCCCAACATCATGAGCAGCTGGAGGATTGGTGAAAGGAGATTATGGCATGACAAGACCCTGTCCTAGGTGTTCCTTTCTCTCTCTCTCTCTCTCTTGCTTGCAAGTGATCTCTATTATAAATAAAGTTTAAAAAAAGAGGAGAGTTTAACAAGTTTTCTGAGTTTAAGACAGGCAAATGTAGAAAAGTTAATTGCATTTTTACAAATAAGCAACAATCTATTAGAATATGTAACTCCTTTGCCTCCTGAGTTTTGTTAGTAATTTCATTGTCTTATTGTCATATTTTATAGCATTTTTAGTCACCATTCTATGTTAGTGTTAGATACATATTTAAGTGAAGTCAATACCTATTGCTGTCTTATTTGTCATAGAGTTTTCCTTCATCTTTTGTTTGAGAAAGATTCTTACTTTATTTTCATCAAAAAGATTAAAAAGGAATATATTTCCTGAATTTTTGCATATATAAAAGAATTTATCTGTTGACTCTAGAGCAATATTTTGGCAGGTTTTCTAAGACTGAGAAAACAGAAAGAAAGACTGATGAGAACCCAGAAGCATGGAGATGGGGATGCCAACCCCCAAGGAAGAGGTTCTACCTGGCTGGTGCTGGCATTTCAGGAACTTGAAGAGGCCCTTGTAGAACTGAACCTCAGACTGCTGAACAGTGTGTATTCCTAGCTGCTGTTATTATCTTGGAAGGGGCAAGATTAGTTATTTGTGGGCATCCCAAAATAAACAAGAGACAGGTATCAACAAAGTGCCTCTGCTGGGGAGATGTTGACAGGAGCATCATACAACAGGAAGGACAGTCTTTGCCTCCTGTCTTCCAATAACCCTCTAATGCTCTAATGGCAGATCCTAACAAGGAGGCAACTGGCTGATAATTTGCAGACTCAGTCACAACATCGGCAAGTGGAAGACAGAAGTTTAGATTTAGAGTTGAGAGATTAATAACTGGCATGCTTATTCAGTAGCAGTTTTTCCTGGGTATACCCAATATGCATATTTAAGGCATCTTTTATTTCAATAATGTTGTATTTATTCGCACCTGTGATTTGTTTTTGTTTCATTGTTTGGTCCTTTGATTTAACTGTTTTTTATTCATGACAGAGTGCATGAGCACATGAGAGGGAGAGAGAAAGATGGGGAGAAAGAGATGAGAGAGAGAAAAAGAAAGAGAGAAAGAGAAACATGCTCCATAGCAGAGTCTGGTCACACTGCAATTTCCTCCTCCAATCCTCCAGCCCATTGGATCCTGGCCAGTCACACATGTGCCCAGCATGTTTCAGGCTGAAAGACTGAGGATTCAAACCATGGTTGCCATGTGGAATCTGAGCAGCACATTGTTGCTGCACCATGGAGCTGGCCCCTTAGATTTTTTTTTAAAAAATGTGGGTTGTATATTATTTAAAAGAAACCACTCCACATACATACCATATGACTAAATTAATTCCCAGTTTGCTTAACATGGAATATACAAACCTAGCATCTGGAATGTGGCTTCACAATAGAGTATGGCTCGACACAACTTTCAGAGGTCTCTACCACCACCAATAAATCCTTAATGGGAAAACACAGCTACTGTTGATGCTTTCTGCACAAGGTGAGATCTTGCTGGATCTACCAAACTCAATTTCATGTTTTTAATCCAAGTGATCCTCAGGGGAAATCCTAATAATATTACAAAAATAGCTTTACTTTACTCATTCCCAGGGCCCCTTTAGCACCTTAAATCCCTTCTCCTGGTGTGGCAAAGTAAATCAAAACAATCAAAGCAAAAACATATTGAAGATGAAAATAATACAGTGACTAGTTTTAATATTATGTTATTTCAATTCTATTTAGAGCCTCTGATTAACAAGTGCTTTCCCAAATCTTTACCTATAGGTATTAAGAATGACTAGGCATATAAAATCCAATTGTAAGCTATGTTATCTGTGTGCTTATTATAAATTTCAATTCACACAGAAAGGAGAAATTAGGTCTGGAAACTACATTTTGTTTTAAGATGATTGCTCTCCTCCATACTAATGAGTGTTGTGGGTGGATTTGTGAGCTCTCTCTGCTAGTCAGGCATCTGCTATTCCTCATCCTTATATAGTCATCTTTTGCATATTACAGTACTTTCTCAAATAGCAAGCTTCATCTGAAATTAGGCACTTTACTAGAGACACTATTTGAGTCACACTTTGATGGATTCTAAGCTTAAAGGGAATGAGGGGGGCTGATAATAACATCAACTACGGGAAGTTATCATGAATGAGTTTATTTACTTGACTGGAGCTTAAAAGATCAGGAAGAATACAGATATTCTATTGACCTCACTCTCTTTGTGTGACACTTCAGATCCAACTCCATCAATTTATATTTTTTTTTACTCCTGTTTTATTGTTCCTTCTCCTTGTTTACATTTTTGGGTCTATCCTATATTAAAAATGATTACATACTCTCCCACAAGCTGCCAAATTCACTGCACTTAAACTGCTTAAAGGAAATTCTTCTCACCAGCTACCCCTTGAAATGTGGATTCTATTTCTGCCACCCTATGGAAACCACTCACTAGCATCTCACATGACCTACTATTATTGTCAATCCCATTGCTGTCTCCTTCTCCCTATTCCTCTCTACCTCTTTCCATCTTTTTTCTTTCCTTTTTTAGGAGAAGTTTTTGCTGTAGGGCGCATGCGCTCACCAGACAGACAGAGAGAGACAGAGAGACAGAAAGGCCTGGCGTGAGTTTAAGCCACCGGGTCTGGGACTCGAACCTTGGTCGACTACGTGGGAGTCCAGCGACATAGCCATTATGCTAACTGCTGGTCCCTCTCTTTCAATCTTTTGATGGTTTTCTTGATCCTCTCTTCTGAACTTTATGACTCTGAGGCCTCTTTATTCTCCTAACTCTGGATACTTTGTCTTTGTCTCCTGTACTGATTTTTTCCTCTTCTCAATGCTAAAGGCTTTCCAAGATTCTGTCCTTAGCCCTTACCCTTTTTCTCCCTTGAACCTTGATGAGTTCACCAGTGTCAATGGTTTCATCTACCAAACATACAACTCTTAATTTAGTTATTTCCTCAAGCTCTATTCATACATTTACAACTTTCTGATAGACATCATTCCCTGGGTAATCCAACAGTATCTCATATTCAACATGTCCAAAGGTGAATTCATTATGTTCTCACATAAATTATCTCCTCTCCTGAGACTTCAAGCTTGATTTTGCTCCTCCCTATGTCTAATCTCTAAGCACTCTGCCTCTGCAACATCTGCATCTGCTCCTTTCTCACTACTGCTGCTCTTCTTATAATCCTCACAATCATTTATATTGTCTCTTGTCTTAGGCTTCTAATTTCTCTTCCTTTTCCATTCCTTTTTCACCTGCAATTGATCATATTTGGCAAATTCAAATTAATTTCCTAAACTACAGCAATGAGTGCTCACCAGCTCAAAAACCTTTAGTAGTTCCCTAGTACTTTGTTAGCTAACTGCAAACTTACTATCTCTATAATCAAGTTTCTTTCTAATGTATCCCAAATTCATCTATACTTGATTTTTGTCCCTTTCTACTTCATACTGTACATGAAAACTGAATTACTGTGACCAGCAGTTAGCGTAATGGCTATGTCACTGGACTCCCATGTAGTTGACCGCGGTTCGTGTCCCGGACCCGGTGGCTTAAACTCACGCCGGGCGCGTGTGCGTGCGTGCCCAAGATCCCGAGAGGAGAATGGAGGAGAAGGGATTGCGGCATGGCCATCCCCCCTGGGGGGTGATTTCTCGCTTTCTGTCTCTCTGTCTCTCTCTCTGTCTGGCGAGCACATGCACCCTATAGCAAAAACCTCTCAAAAAAAAAGAAAGAAAGAAAGAAAAAGAAAGAAAGAAAGAAAGAAAGAAAGAAAAAAAGAAAGAAAGAAAGAAAGAAAGAAAGAAAGAAAGAAAACTGAATTACTTATTCTTCTCTACACCTATTCCCAGATTCCTTACTTCCATGTCTTTGTTCATACCACTTCTCTCATCTCTGCTTATTAAAATCCTGATGAACATTCAATATAATTTTCAATGCCTCCTCTTCTACCTTTCCTTGAAAAGACCTAGTCAAGACCACTGTCAAGATCCCAGCTAAAATGTCAGTTACAGCAATAATTACATTGTTCATTTGATTACAGTTTTCAATGAACTTGTTTTATCCCCCAGCTCAGACTGGAACTGCCATTTTTTTAATCAGGTAATGTACTGGACAATGTTGGTGCTCCCCCTAGATTTGTTCACATCCCTTTTTGACACTTGACTATTCTGTGCTCTCTTTCTACCAACTTCAGTGTTCTTTGAATTGCCAGACCAGCACCTTTGGCAGGTTCTTGTTCAGAAAGCAGCTCTCAGGCTATTGGGAGCTGTTATACCCATAAGGTCAAGTGGTTAGTGCTTGTAGTTTCCATACATCCACTTTACACCAGGCTGGCTGTTACACAATAGTGTTGGAGTGTGAAAACACAGCAGCCTGACCTCACAATGATACACTTGGAGTCCTAACTCACACAACAGAGTTCCCTATAGGAGCAGGCTGAAGTTATCCCTTGTAGGATCTTTGCCAACTTTCCATCCTTTCCTGTCTTTCTTTCCTTCCCTGCTCCTTTACTCATCTGCCTGTCTCTCGGGGTTTTCTCCTGGGGACCTGTGGTTAAGACAAGTCACATTTTGAGTATCTGCCATGTGCCAGGCACCATTGCAAATGTACACATAATTAATTTCATTTGATTTAACTCTTACAACCATCCTTAGAGCTAAGTACTATTATTATTCTGATTTAATGGTCCAGGAAACTGACATTTAGAGAGGTTAAGTAACTTTTTCAAGGCTAACTAGGTAGTCGGCCACGATGCAAAAATTCAAACAAAGCTTTGAGGGTAACTCAGTCAACAGAAGGAGGAATACTCCTTCTGAAACTGCTATGTAGAAGGTAGCTTATATTATGGTCCCCCAAGATCCTCAGCTCCTGATTTTTATATGTTCAATCCTTTCCCTTTGAATGTGAGCTGGACCTAATGATTTGCTTCTACCTAATAGAACATGGCAAAAGTGATATAACTTTAATGATTAGTTATATAACATTTTGACTTCTATCTTGCTAACAGAATATCTTTCTGGCTTTGATGAATTAAGCTGCTATGGTGGATAAGCCCACATGACAGGGAACATAGAGTGACCTCTAGTCAAGAGTCTGTGAGGGAGTAAGGTGCTAAATCCTGTCAAACAACCATATGAGGGAACATGGAAGTGAAGTCCCTGGTGGAGCTTTGCAATATGACTACAGTCACACTCCACATCTTTTTTTTTTTTTTTTTTTTGAGAGATTTTTGTTATAGGGGGTATGCACTCACCAGAAAGACAGAGAGAGATGGAGAAACAGAAAGCAAGAAATCATCCCCCCAGGAGGGGATGGCATGCTGCAATCCCTTCTCCTCCATTCTCCTCTCAGGATTTTGGGTACACATACATGTGTGCCTGGCATGAGTTTCAAGCCTCTGGTTCTGGGACTCGAACCATGGTCAGCCATGTGGGGGTCCAGTGTCTTAACCACTGCGTGGTGCCACCTGCTGGCCTCCACAATCCACATCTTGATTGCAGCCTTTGAGAGACCCTGAGTCAGAGTGCTCAGCTAAACTGTGCCTAGATTTCTGATCCACAGAAACTGGGAAATAATAAATATGTTATAAAAATAAAATAAAAACCCTGCTACCTGGAAAATAAAGAAGGGGTTAGCCTTGTTATTCTGTATAACATTTGCAATCTCCATCTCAGTGACTCAACAATAGAAATGCTAACAAACAATCTAACACCTTTGCTGATTTTACAGTCCAATAAATTTAGCTAGGATGATGGCAATAAACCATTCAAAAAGCATTAGCTCTCCAGCATGACTTGTACTTGACACTCTTGGAACCAAGGAAAAGCAAATAAATTATGAGTGAGAATTCGATAAAGAAATTATTTTAATGTATCCAAAGTAAGCCTTCAATTTTGTACTTATTTCAATCGATCAATCAATAAGGAACAGTACAAATTGGGCACCAGCTGGTTTATTGCTCAACAATAAGCAAAGCTATGTTCAGTGCCTCCCAGTCAACTGTGTGTTTTCCAATGTGTGCCTCTCTGCCCCTGCATACTCACCCACAGAAAGCAAAGTTGTCATGTAAATGGAAATCAACAAAGATGTTTTCTACTTTCTCCAATTCTTTATTCTCTTGTTGCCATGAAATAACAGATCAAAAGTCAGATAACATAGGGAACCAGCTGTTAACGTAATGGCTATGTCACTGTACTCCCACGTAGTTCACCGCGGTTCACATCCTGGACCCGGTGGCTTAAAACTCACGCCGGGCGCATGTGCGTGCGTGTGTGCATGCCCAAGATCCCTAGAGGAGAATGGAGGAGGAGGGATTGCGGTGTGACCATCCCCCCTGGGGGGTGATTTCTTGCTTTCTGTCTCTATGTCTCTGTCTGTCTGTCTGGCGAGGGCACGCGCCCTATAGCGAAAATTTCACCAAAAAAAAAAAGTCAGATAATATAAAAGTAAAATTAATAAAATATAGCCCCCAATCTGCCCAAGAAGTCTAAAACCATCCTTTGAGATCCTTTGAGTAGGCAAACAAAGGTAATAGAGGGATAGATGTCTGAGCGACAGTGAGCCACTATAATGGTAGAAGTAGAAAAAAACTAGAAGGTAAAGGCAAATGCCTAATGTCCATTGACCCAAAGGGAAACATGCATATCTTTTTTATCCTTTTTAAACAGTGGTTTGCGACAACTGGGACAATCAACTGTCCTGGTTTGTTTGAAACTGTCCTCATTTTAGCACTGCAAATCCTGTGTCCCTGGAAACAGCTCAGTCCTGAGTAAACCAGAATGGTTGGTCACCCTAGCAACAACCATAAATTCCCAAAGGACTCAGCTCCCATTAACATTTGCTTTTTAATTGGAGGGGTCAGTGAAAAGATATTTTCTTAAACTTTTCTCTTTGAAAGCTATAATTATCCTATAGGCACAACTTATTTTTAAGGTGGTACCATAAATTCTATTTCTTCCACTAAAAAGTGAAAAACAAATTTGAAATATTACTAATTTTATTCAGATGATATATTTGAACTGAAAGGTAGGGGATAGAGACAGATGAGTGAGTATGGAAGACAAAATGTCATCTGAAATATGGAATAAGAGTACATTTAAATTCACTGATACATTACTGATTGATGGAATTATTTGGTTGAATACAAAGGCACAAGTTAATAATATCAGCGATTACATTGTAAACCTCAAGATGTGGATCTTATCATTTGCAAATTTTACATCTGGAAGATACTTTGTCAGTAGTCTAATCCAAATTCTTGCTTTTTAGATAGCATTGAGGAAGCTCAAGTTTGCATTTTGCTACCTGTTTGGGAAGCTCTTAATAAGTGTTATATGATAAAGCTGTTTATTGGTCCTATAAGTTTAGAAAATATCAAGGTAATCAATGTCAAACAAGTTTCTTGACTGCAGAATTTTCCAGGCATTTTATATGCTCACTCTTGGTGACTCTCATTCAAAGATATACATTAGAATCACCCACCCAGGGAACTTTAAAAAAACTACAAATGGTGGTGACTCACCTAAATCTAGACACTAAAAGGAAAAATATCACTTCTGGATGGTTCTGATGTCCACTCTGGTTAAGAATCATGGCTGATTGCACAGTTCAAGTTCTGGATGCAGTGGCTTAAAAAATACATTGGGTACATGTGTGTGCACACCCCAAATCCTGAGAATAGAGAAGAGAAGAAATTGGGACATTGCCATCACCACAAGGGGGTAATTTCTCACTTTCCTCTTTCTTTCTCTGTCTCTCTGGCAAGCATATGTGCCCTATAACAAAACCTAAAAAAAAAAAATTTAGAAAGCACAGACTATATTTCTTGACTTTCTATTCTGCTCCATTGGTCTCTGTGTCCATTTTAAACCAGTTCCTAGCTTTGTAGAATATTTTTAGGTCAAGAGGTGTGATGCCTCCAGCTTTATCCTTTCTGCTGAAGATTGCTTTGGCTATTTGGATTCTTTTCTGGTTTGTTTCATATGAATTTTAGAATTGATTCTTCTACTTTTGTTTAAAAATGGCATTAGAATTTTGATTGGGACTGCATTTAATCTGTAGATCACTTTGGGTAGTATGAAATTTTAATAATATGAATTCTTCTAAACCATAAACACAGGATATCATTCTATTTATTTGTGTCTTCTTCAGTTTCTTTCATCAGTGTTTTAGGATTTTCAGTGTACAGCTCTCTCATGTCCATTGTTAAATAATTTTCATCAAAGACACCAAGAACACATGATGGAGAAAGGACAGTCTCTTCAATAAAGGATGTTGGGGGAACCGGCAGTTAGCGTAATGGCTATGTCGCTGGACTCCCACATAGTCGACTGTGGTTCGCATCCCGGACCCGGTGGCTTAAAACTCACGCCGGGCGCGTGTGTGTGCGTGCCCAAGATCCCGAGAGGAGAATGGCGGAGAAGGGATTGCGGCGTGGCCATCCCCCCTGCGGGATGATTTCTCGCTTTCTTTCTCTCTGTCTCTGTCTCTGTCTGTCTGGTGAGCGCACACGCCCTATAGCGAAAACCTCTCCAAAAAAAAATAAATAAATAAAGAATGTTGGGATAACTGGATATCCACATGGAGAAGAGTGAAATTAGACCCTTATCTCACACTGTGTACAAAAATGAACTTAAAGATAATTTAAGACTTAAACATAAGATTCCAAAATGTAAAACTACTAGAAGAAAACAGGAGAAAATCTTCAGGACATTTGTCTAGACAATGACGTTTTTGAATTTGACCCCAAAAGCTCAGGCAACAAAAGCAAAACAAGACCACTGGGATTACGTCAAACTAAAATGCTTTTGAACAACAAAGAAAACTATCAAAAAGTGGAAAGTTAGCCCATCGAATGAGAGTATATATTTGCAAAACATACATTTAATGAGTTAATATTCAAGCTGTATAATGAATTCAAACAACTCAATGGCAAGAAAACAAATAATCTGTTAGACAAAGGACCTGAATAGAAATTTCTCCGAAGACATACAAATGGCCAACAGGAATATGAAAACATGTTCAATATCACCAATTACTGGGGAAATGCAAATGAAAACTCAATTGAAATATCACCTCCCACCTGTTAGAATAGCTATTATCAAAAAGATGAAAGATAAAAAGTGTTGTGAGAGTCCAGAGAAACTTGTGCACTGTCAGTGAAATGTAAATATGTACAGCCATTATGGAAAACAGTAAGGGGGTTCTTCAAAAAATTAAAAATAGAACTACCAGATGATCTAGCAGTGTCGTTACTGAGTATATATCCAAAGGTTATAAAATCAGTATAACTAAGACATGTTTGCATTCCTTTGTTCTTTGCAGCATTATTCACAATAGCCAAGATATGCAATCAACCTGTGTCTATCAATGAATGGGTAAAGACAATGTTATATATATTCACAGTACAAAAGAAGGAAATCCTATCATTTGCAATAATACTGATGAACCTAGAGGACATGATGTAAGTGAAATAAACTAGGCAAATGAAGACAAATACTGCATAATCTCAATTGTATGTGGAGTCTAAAACAGTTGAACTCACAGAAGTAGAGAGTAGAGTGGTGGTTGTTGGGGGATGAGGGCAACGGTGGTTATAGGGTTGTAGAGATGTTGATCAAAGGACACATTGTTCAGATAGATTGGAAGTACAGATTGGCACAGTGATAGAGAAAATTGATGCATATGGTAAGTATCCTACATCCCAGGATCTCTCTGAGCATGCTGGGCTCACATACGCATGTGCCTGTGATCTGAGCTGGCTGAGAATGAAGGTGGATCATGACATGAAAACACTGCTGGGGGGTGCTACTTTCTCTGTCTCTTTGTCTTTCACAGAAGAAATAAGTTAAAAAAGTTAGGGACCAGTAATAGCAGCACAGGAAGTAGTGTACTAATCTGCAGTGCCAGAAACTACATGGCTCATGGGTTTGGATCCTGGTTTACCTGAAACACATTGGGTGTGTATGCCCAAGATCCTGACTAGCTGAAGGGCTGGAGGAAAGCAAAGCTGGCATGAGAAGACCCTGTCAAGGGTGCCCCTCATCTATCCCTCTGGTGTGCATGTGTGCATGAGCCCTCTGGTATTAAAAAACTGAAGGTCTATTACACAACATGGTAATTATAGTTAATAACAATATATTGTATTATTGAAAATTACTAGGAAAGTAATTTTTTTCTTTCTTTTTTCTCTTTCTTTCTTCTTTCTTTCTTTCTTTTTTTCTTTCTTTTTTAGAGAGAGATTTTAGCTATAGGGTGCGTGTGCTTACAGGAGAAACAGACAGACAGAAAGCAAGGAATCACCCCCAGGGAGGATGGCCATACAGCAATCCTCTCCAGTCCATTTGCTTCTCAGGATCTTGGGCATGCACATGCACTCAGTGTGAGTTTTAAGCTGCTGGGTTCAGGACTCAAACTATAGTCAACTACGTGGGACTTCAGCAACTTAACCATAATCCCATATCTGCTAGGAAAGAAAATTTTAAATGCTCTCTCTACAAAAAAGAGGATATGTATGTGAGGTAATACATATTTTAGTTAGCTTAATTTAGCCATTCCACAACATACGTATATTTCAAAACAACATATACACTATAGATGTAAATTTTGTTAATTTAAAATGTAAGTAAAGTTAATCAATCAATTTTTAAAAATCACTGGTTAACTTGTACTATGAATTTACAAATGTAAACAGATATCTGCAATTTTTAAACATTAATTGACTATATAAACTTTTTCTGTTTTTATTTCAATTTCTTTTATACATTCAATCACATATGTCATTTAGCTTGTAAAGTGAATATTCCAATATGTATACATTTCTCACCAGTCCAGTTGAGAATACTATACATGTTATCTTCAACAGATAATAACCCATTTCTTTGCCCCATAAATGCCTTGTCTCTCTTATTTTTCTCCTTAATGTCTTTCCTCAGACTCTCCTCCTTCACCCAACCCCTTTCCACACTGTATCTGGTATCTATAACCATTTTCTATGTTTCTATATCTTCTAGTCATTCAGTCAGTTTCAGCCATAGAGTGTGGACATTCAGTATATATTAAGTGGAGAGATGCAATGTCTCTCCTTCATAGCCTGGCTTGCTTCATTCAGCAGTAAATCTTCCATGTTCATCCACTTTCTATCAAAAGCCAGGGTTTGTTGTTTTTTCTTTATGGCTGAGGAGTATTCCATAGAGTATATGTGTCACACTTTTTCAATCTATTCCTCTGTTCATGGGCATTTGGGTTGGTTCCATGTCTTAGTGATTGTGAATAATGCCACATTAAGCATCAATGTGCAAGCACGTTTCCAACTAAGACTTCTTTTGTCCTTTGGATAGATACCAAGGAGTGGGATTGCTGGATCATATGGTAGTTCTATTTGTAGATCTTTGAGGAATCTCCATATCGTCCTCCACAGTGGCTGGACCAATTTACATTCCCACCAGCCGTGTAGGAAAGTTCCCCTTTCACCACACCCCCGATAGCACTTAACATTTTTTTTTTTTTAGTCATTCTAACTGGGGTTAGGTGGTATCTCATTGTGGTTTTGATCTGCATCTCCCTTACAATGAGGGATGTTGAATATTTTTTTCACATGCCTTTTGATTATTCATGTTTTCCTTAGAGAGTGGTTTTTCAATTCGTTCTCCCATCTTTTAATTGGGTTGATCATCTTTTTTTTTTTTTTTTTTTGAGAAAGCTGCTGAGTTCCCTTTGTATTCTTGTTATCAGTCCCTTATTTAAGGTATATTTCACAAAAAAAATCCTCCCATTCAGAGGGTTGTCAATTAATACTAATTACTGTGTCTTTTGCTATGCAGAAACGTCTTAATCTGATATAGTCCCACTTGTCTATTTTAGGGATTATTGTCCATGCTTTGGGAGTCTTATTTTAAAAGTCTTTGTCTACTCTAGTGTCTTCTAGAGTTCCCCCAGGTTTTTCCAGCAGTAGTTTTATAGTTTGAAGTCTTAGGTTTAGATCTTTGATCCACTTTGAGTTGATTTTTGTCAATGGTGAGAGGTTGGGGTTCAAATTCATCTTTCTGCAGGTGGATATCCAGTTTTTCCAGCATCATTTGCTAAAGAGGTTTTCCTTTCTCCACTGGATTGACTGGTATACTTTGTCAAAAATCAGTTGGCTATATGTTTGTGAGTTATTTCTGGGGTCTTTATTATTTTCAATTGGTCCATCTTGTCTATCTCTGTGCCAGTACCATGCTGTTATGATTATCATAGCTTCATAGCACATTTTCAGGTCAGGGAGTGAGATGCTGCCCACTCCTCTCTTCTTGTGCAGGATTGCTTTGGCAATGTGAGGTCTTTTATGATTTTAGACAAATTGTCTGATTGTCTTTTCTAGATCTGTGAAGAATGTCTCTGGCACCTTGATTGGGATTGCATTAAATATGTAGATTAATTTGGGTAGAATTACCATTTTGATTATGTTAATTCTTTCAGTTCAGGAACATAGGATGTTCTTCCACTTTTTTGTGTCATTTTCTATTTCTTTTTTTAGCTTCTCATAGTTTTCCTTGTGGAGGTCTTTAACTTCTTTGGTTAGATTTATTCCTAGGTATCTTATACTTTTTGTGGCTATGGTAAATGAAATTACTTTTTTTAGTTCTATCTCAGTCTGTCTGCTGTTCATATATAGAAATGCTATAGATTTTTGCATGTTGATATTTTTATCCTTTAACTTTATTATATTCATTTGTTACTTCCAGGAATTTTTTTTCATGGATACCATTGGGTCTTCTATGTACATAATCATGTCATCAGCAAACAGAGAGAGTTTTATCTCTTATTTTCCTATGTAAATGCCTTTTATTTTACTCTCTTTTCTGATTGCATTGGTGAGGACTTCCAATACTATATTGAAAGAGTGGAGGAAGTGGCCATCCTTGTTTTGTACCAGTTTTTAGCAGAAAGACTTTCAGCTTTTCTCTATTCAGAATGATGTTAGCTATGGGTTTTTCATAGGTAGCTTTTATTGTGTTATATAAGCTTTTTCTTTCTTTCCTCTCTCCTCTCTGCTTTGTTACTTTTGTTTTGGTTTCAGAGATACATTGATTTATATTTTTAGGTTTGTAAGGGGAGAAATAGAAGATTATTAATTGTGTCTGTGAATATGTTTTAACTTATTGAAAAATGGTTACACTTTTTAAACTTAACTGTTCAATAAGAAAATTTTAAAGTAGAGAGAGTCAGTGTGACTAATAGAGCTGGTAAAATCTTGAGAGGAAATAGAGAAAAATTAATAAATAGAAATGAAATTACAGATAGATTAGAGGAACAATATCTAAAGTTATAAAATACAGTAGGGTTAGTATAGTTAACAATAAAGTAGAGTACAACTCAGAGTACCTAAAAAGGATTTTGAATGTTCCCAACACAATGTAATGACAAATAATTGAGATGATAGGTACGCTAACTATCTTAATATTGTATTCATATACTGAATACTCACATTGTACCCCCACAAACATTACAATTATTATGTGTTAATAAAAGACTTATTAAACATAAAACATATGGAAAACTAAGGAGAGTAGTATAGTCAACTCCCTTATCTCCTTGCCCAATTATACCAATTATAAAGACTCAGACATCTTTATTCATCTATACTTTCAACCCACTTCTCCCTTATCCCCATCACTGGATTTTTTCGAAGCAAATCCTAGAAAATCATATTACTTTATTCATATATATTTCAAAATGTACCTCTAAATGATAAAAATTCCTTTTAATATAATCCCAATACCTTTACCACATAAAAATAATAATTGTTTAATATTATTAAATATTCATTCAGAATGCAATCATTGGGACCAGCAGTTAGCGTAATGGCTATGTCGCTGGACTGCCACATAGTCGACCGCGGTTCGCGTCCAGAACCTGGTGGCTTAAAACTCATGCCGGGTGCGTATGTGTGCGTGCCCAAGATCCCGAGAGGAGAATGGAGGAGAAGGGATTGCGGCGTGACCATCCCTCCTGGGGGGGATTTCTCGCTTTCTGTCTCTCTGTCTCTCTCTGTCTGTCTGGCGAGTGCACGCACCCTATAGTGAAAATCTCCCCCCCCCAAAAAAAAAAGAATGCAGTCGTATAATTTAGGAAAAATTGACATCTTAGTGAAAAATAATTTAGGAAAAATTGACACCTTAGTGAAACCTCAATCTTCCTAACCCAGAACATTATTGATTTCATATGCTGATTTTATATCCTGCTAATTTACTAAATTCTCTTACTTAGTATATATTCTCAAAGCTCATACTAGTTTTGGCTAATCATTAAGAAGACATAATATTCCAATTTCTTTTTTTATTTGTACTTCACTCTATAGCCCACCATACCAAAAAGGTTTTTCCATTCAATGCTGTAATAGAAATAGATTCAATTGCAAATTCTGGCTGCTCTGAGAGATTTAAGTTGTTATTACAGGCATAAAGAAATATGATACTCTTTGCAACAGGTGTCATGCTAAATAGGAGTTTACTGATGTAAGAAGCTAATAATAATTGGAGTGTGAGCTGACAAAAATAGATATCCGGCTCATTAATATTTGCTTCAGAGAGATAGTCTCAAATGTTCTTCTCAAGTCTCAGTGGGTCCATGACCTGGATGTTTAGATGAATAAATTTATAGCTGAGCCCCAACTAAAGTTATCATTACTCAAAGAACTCCAAGTGACCACTGAGTGGGAAAATGTGTTTACCAAGTTCCAGCTGATGTAGTTATGACTATTTAGAAAGCTAAAGTGACTGATATTGTCTTAGTGCTCCACCCCCTCCCCCACAACTGTGACAATTTTCTTTGAAAGTTGAAAGGCAACCAATTCACTCACCTAACTGAGACTTGAATGAGAGTAGGGGCATTCCAGGCTGAATATCATCTGGGACCATCAACACCGTAAAGATAGATAGTTACCTATCTAAGGGCAAGCTATTGAGGGCTATCTGGAATAGTATTAGTGGGGGCAGAAAAGTGAAATATGCTGGTTGGAAGAGAAAGGGAGAAAATAAGGGTCAGCAAGTGGCACAGTGGTTAAGATACTGGACTCCCACATAGTCACCCACGCTTCGAGTGTCAGACCTGGCAACTTGAGACTCACGCTGGGTGTGTACATGTGTGTATCCCAAATCCTGAGAGGAGAATGGAGGAGAAGATATTGTGGTGAGGCCATCTCCCCTGGGGGTGATTTCTTGCTTTCTGTCTCTCTTTCTCTCCAGTGAGTACATGTGCCCTATAGTAAAAAATCTCTCAAAAGAGAGAGAGAGAGAGAGAGAGAGAAAAGAATAGGTTCTTTCAGGAGTTTTTAGAGGTGATAGAGACTATAACATATAATTTAATATTTGATTCTTATCTTAGTTTGGGCTTTTGTAAAAGCAAACCACGATCAAGTATTTGAGTGCAGGAGGAAGTATGACCTTAGGAAGCATGACAAAGGAATAAAAAATGAGACAATAAACTGTGAATAAATTAAGCGATTATGGGCAACCAGGGCTCATCCTTACTGGGCACCTTCTGAGATACTGTGTAAAACGTTCTTCAGAATTGTCCTGCTGAGAGCTGAGGACACTGATATATTTATCCATTACTTTTCATTCCTGATTGGTTCATTGTCCCTATGAAAGAAAGGGAAGTAGTTAACACTTAGCACTTATGGCCTGCCCCACTTATAGATCAACCATGTCTTTGTGCTAAAGAGCGCTCTCTGGCAAAGAGTTGTGCAGGAGTAATTTATAGGCAATTCTAGAGTAGATCAAGAAGACATGAGAGCTATATTTCTTTTATTGTGTGTGTGTGTTTCTTTCTCTTTGATTGTTTCTTTTGTGTGAGTTTTATTTCACCAACAGTTAAAGCAAACACTTTGAGTGCATGGGCCACAGCTAGTATTCGTATTACTTCCCCCCATACATTCTGGTGAGCTCCTTGCTACTGTAAGATTGACCACAGAGCCCATCCTGATTGGGACCTGCCTTCCTCTCCAGATTTCTCTTTCCAGGTCATTTTCTTATCTGAAACATTCCAGCGATTCCTCAAGTGCCTCCTCAGTGTGTCCTCTTTGCTTAGAATACTCCTTCTTGCCATGTCCAATGTGTCAACACTGATCATCTTTCAAGATCAGCTAAGTAATTTTTCTTTCATAAAGTAGTCCAAGTTCTAGCAAAGTAATCATGTTGTCTTTTGCAAATCATTACCTAGTTCTTATTTCTACTAGACAATTTATTATACCATACTGAAGTTAATGTCTTACCTATCAGAATGTGAATTCATTAAGAAAGTAAACTATATTTTCATTTATTGATTTATTTTTATTGTATTAATGTATTTTTTAGAGCGATTTTTGCTATAGGGCACATATATTCACTGGAGACACAGAGAGAGACATAGACAGAGAAAGTGAGAAATCACCCCCTGGGGAGTGACTATGCTTGAATCCTTTCTCTTCCATTATCCTCTGGGATTTTGGACATGCACACAAACATGCCCAATGTGAGTTTCAAGCTACTGGGTCCAGAACTCAAACTGCAGTCAACCACGTGGGAGTCTAGTGCCTTAGCCACTATGCCACCTGCTGGCTTAAGTAAACCATATTAGACATCTCTTTATCTACAGCATACAGTTCAGTGTCTCATATAGGGTCAATGCTCGATATTTTTTGAACTAATAAATAAATACTTTGACTAGATTTAATAAATACTTCAACTAGATTTAATAAGGAGCTGAACATAACAACCTTGAATATCTCTAAAATACTTCTCAAATATTTTTAAATTATATTTATGGTTATTGAGAATATTCACCAATATTCCATGCCAATGCCTTTTAGCCAAAGACAAACAGAAACACAGCTATAGTTAAACAAGTTGAGTTTTCACTCAGGCAGTGAGAGACAACACACATCAGGAGGGAACCATAGAGTGTCTAAGTAAACAAGAATGTATTAGAAAAAAAAAACTATTACAGAATTTGGGCTTTGGAAAGATGATTTGGGGGACCAAGGAATCAAGGATTTGCCCTAGATTAGAAAACTGGGGCAATCCATGGGACTAGCAGATAGCATAATGGTTATGTCATTGGACTCCCACCTGGTCAACAGCAGCTTCAAACTCATGCCAGGTGCGTGTGTGTGCATAACCCAAATATGAAGAGAATGACAGGGGAGAGTTAACATCCCAGAAAAGAGGGACAATCCTATGGTTGGGTATCTTGTGAAAAGCACAGTGGTTCTGATTTTGTCTGTGCTTAGACAAAATTATGAGGCCACCTTGTTTTGTTTCATTTTATCATGGTCTCAGAGTAACTTTATCAGAGGTTGTTATTCTGTCTGACTGTTTATGTTCTATAGAACAAAATGACCTGGCTGTGAGCATTTTATCAGTTTATAATAATACTGAGGTCTGGTTGTATGTTTCAGATAAGTTTTGAACATCAGGGGGTTACTTTTTTCTTTAAGAGAATTTTGCTATAGGGCGTGTGCACTTGCCAGAGAGACAGAAAGACAGGAACGGAGAAATCACCCCCTAGGGGGATGGCCACACTGCAATCCATTCTCTTCTTGGGGTTTTGGGCACACACACACACACGCCCAGCATGAGTTTCAAGCCTCTGGGTCTGGGACTTGAACCATGGTCAGCCATGTGGGAGTCCAATGACATAACCATTACACCATCTGCTGGCCCCAGAGGATTACTTTTTTTCAGATGATGAGAGGGAGACTTGAAGAATGAAATTATTTGTACAGGTTCTGATAGCACTCACAAGTGTGTAAAGAGAGCTGAGCAGAAGAAAAGAATAAAAGTGAAAAGCAAGCTGAATCTTCTATCGTGCTCTATAACTTTTTAGGTTGACAGGAGTCTTAAATCCTGAAGCTCTACACAGTCCCAAAGTCATTTAATGGCTGAAAAAAAATTTTTTTCCCCAGAAAAACAAGTAGCACAGATCTTCCTTTGAAGATATAAATCGTAAGGCCTGATAAATTAAAATACTTAATCCAAGAGCAGAATCACTTGTGTGGCGATAAAATAATAACATTTCTTTTTCCTTGTCTCCCTGTTCTGGCTATTCTGTCTTTAAAAAAATTGTAGACATCCATTGTAGGGATAAGTGTTAGATAACAAATTTGAAAGTACGTCCTTTATAGTCAAGAAAAAATAACTTAGAATATTCTGGTAATTAAATTGTTTATGAAGCCCTTTTACTGGAAATCTAAGTCCAAGTGGTCATGCAAAAGTCATTATGCCATTCATTCCACAAAATATTTTGGAGTACTTAGTATAAATTGGATACTATGCTACATGTAGGAGTTATAAAGATGAATTAAAAAAAATCCTTGTCCTAAAAGAGCTCATAGTCCAGCAGAGGAGACAAATAATCACTGACTTAAAAACAAAAACACTTCTCTTTATCTGACAGAATTTCCACTCTAGCAATGGGAAGTGACATAGCAGTTACTAAATATAGATCAAATATAGCCACGAGTGGCTATATATACAGGTCCCAGAAAATACTCAGTCAGGTCTAAATATCCGAGGTTGATTTTTGGAGAACAGTTTTTTTTTTTTTAGATAGAATTTCCAGCTTACAGAAAAGGTGCAATGACAGCATAAGAACTCCTGTTTACTCTTCACCCAGATTCATGAATTGTTTCTCTTAACTCTTTGTGAGTAATCTGGAGACATTGTGCTCAGCTACTCGTGAGTACATGTGTGTTTTCTAAAGCAAGGACATTCTACCTAACCACCAAATCAGATTTACCATCGGCACAATACCATTGTCCAATCCATGGTCCTTATTCAAATCTTATCAATTGCCTCAATGTCCTTTACTTTTTGTTCCCCTTTCCCTACTCTTTCTCTACTCCAGTGCAGGCTCATGAATTTAGTTGTGATGCTTTTTAGTTTTCTTTCAACTAGGATAGTTCCTCAGTCTTTCTGTCTTTCTTGATCATGACACTTTTGAGAATTATAGACTAGTTATCTCATAGAATGACCCTCAGTTTGGATCTATGTGATATTTTCTCAATATGAGATTCAGGATATGACTTTTTGGCAAGAATAAATAGTTGATTTAAAATCACAGAATAGCGGGACCAGCAGTTAGCGCAATGGCTATGTCGCTGGACTCCCACGTGGTTGACCGCGGTTTGTGTCCTGGACCCAGCGGCTTAAACTCACGCCAGGTGCGTGTGCGTGCGTGCCCAAGATCCTGAGAGGAGAATGGAGGAGAAGGGATTGTGGCATGGCCATCCCCCCTGGGGGGTGATTTCTTGCTTTCTGTCTCTCTGTCTCTCCCTGTCTGTCTGGCGAGCGCACGTGCCCTATAGCAATTATAAGGACGATGTCTACTTTTGGGGAAGTATACACATAGCCAAAACTTTACATTAATTCAAAATTATTTCCTTAATGTGTGTTCTCCCCCATAAATTAGTGTTTGGTTCATTATTTTTATGAAGAACAAATTATTTATCAAGGTTCATAAAATGCTTAAATAATATGACATAAATGTAGCAAAGACATTTCTGTCTCTTATATAAATAACATTTGTAACCCAATCTCTAAGGCTATACTTCTTTCTAGAGAGACTCAACTACCCAGTACCTCCAAAAGCAAGAGCTTTTAATAGGCCCTTGTGCAAAGATTCAATTCTCAATGATTCTTGCAATTTCGACTGTGCCTATTCAGTCTCTCCTCTCTCTTGCTGATATATCCAAGTCTACTACAAAGTGGAAGAGGGAGGATGTGTGGGCAAAAAGAGTGGGTGGAAAAGATTCCCAAGAATTGGAAACTATGCAAAGAGTATCAGTCGGCAGTTAATTAGTTTCAGCTCTGAAATGACCCCTTTGTGCAGCATGTACTTTCTGAGAAAGAGGTTAAAATGTTGTCATGCCTGCTTTTTAGCAGTGTGGTAATAAAAACAATTAATCCCAGACCCTAAATAAGGTGGCTCAAGTGGAGAGAGAGTGATCCTCTTTCATTTTCTTTTTGTTCCCCCTCCCACTCATGGAACATTCACATCCAAAAAATGTGCAAATTCTTTCATTTTATTCCATGTATAAGGTCTACATAGAAGAAAGAATGATCATTAAGGGAGATTCTAGAATCTAAAGTTATCTATTTTCCTGAAATGAAGAAGCAAGCCTATTTTGAGATGTCATTAGCATAGCTTGAATATAAAGTTAGTTGATAAAAATAGTTAAATAGCACATTTATTGTGCATTTAGCATGTGGTGGGCCGTGAATTAAGAGTTTTACATGATTCTCATTTCATTTACTCCTCACTACAATCCAAGCAAGGTAGTACTATCATTATTATAATCCATGTCCAATTTTTCAGATGAAGAAGCTAAGGCTGAGAAAGGTGAAGAGACTGGGCCAAGATGAGTTAGAGGCAAAATCTGAATGCAGGCCTTCTGGCCCAAAGCCCATTGCCCAACCACTGCACTATCTGCCTTCTAGCTTCCAACTTGTCTGCAATCTACTGGGTGCCATAAGATAACTAAGAGAAGAAGATGAATTCATGCCAGATGACTGGGTTGGGTTAGTCAGGGAAAATTTCACAGAAGGCAGATCAGAAGTAGGCTACAAAGTGGCTGGGTTTGCTCTGGTGAAGGGGGCATGAAGAGCCTTCCAGGTACAGGGGAACCATAGGAGCATTATAGGTATTGAAAACAGAAAACTGGTTATGGAAGAAAGTTACTGCAGTTACTCATAGGAGACCTTTATCTTCTAGGCCTCACACTTCTATGAGCAGAATCTTTCACTCTAGTCCCTAAGTAGGGTGAATGTGGAGAAATCTGAGAGCCTGATGTCTGCTGGGGCACATTAACCAGCGTGAAAGATTACTCCAGTGACAAATCAGTAGGGCCTGTCTTGCCTTCCCCACTGCCCTTTGGTCATCAGCATTCCCTAGGTCTATATTAAGTTAGTATAAAAGGTTAAATTTGCTTTTGGCCAGCTCATATTGGTCTTTGTTCTATCTATTTCAGCTTCTCTTCTAGAAACTATTTAGTTTTGTTTAATTCTGAGTGTGGCAACAAGAAGCCCTAGTATACTCTCTAATTTAGCTTTACCATCAGCAAAGCTATCTTCATTTCCATCTGGCTTCTTATCTGTTCTTATTGATTAGAATGTTGAAGAAAGGAAGGATAGAGAGTTGCCATATCCAAAACTTCAACAACAGGAAAGTAATGGAAAATTCTATTTAAAAGGTAAATTAGACATCAATAGACCAAGGGAGAGCTTTGAATGCTGCTCATAGCCTATAAGAATCATTTACTATGGTTCACTATGCAAGTAAACACACACACACACACACACACACACACACACACACACACATTTCACCCATAGAGAAAATCACTGAAACTTGTTTCCAAATTAATCTCTAGAAATTTAATGTCATTGGAGCCAGCAGGTGGTGTGATTGTTAAGGTGCTGGACTCCACATGGCCAATCATGGTTCAAGCCCCAGACCTGGAGGCTTGCTTTCTCATGTTCCCTTTCTCTTTCTCTGGTCAAATTTTAAAAAATAAAATAAATAATAACAAATATAAATAAATAAATCTTTTAAAAAATAAATGTAATGCCATCAAATCCCCATTTCTTCATATAAATAAATTTGTGAAGAATTTTAAGTAATTTTCAAAAGTCAAACCAGGCCCAGCTACAGTGGTGCAGTGATAGTGCAGGCTCTGCAATGCTTGAAGTGGTTGGGGTTTGGTTCATGGGTCAACCTGTACGCTCTGGGGATTCACATGCACCTGTAATCCTGGCTGGCTAGGAAGGCTAGAAAATGGCTCACAGTGTGAGACCCCATTGAGGGTACTCAACTTTCTCTCTTTTTCTCATGAAAAGAAATAAATTTTTTAAAAAGTCAAACTATTGTGTTGTCAGAAAAGTCATGACATGTCTTTCTAAGCAAAAATGTGTCTTGTGGTTGCCACTTGGCAATCTGCCCACCCAACAACTGTTTTGGGTGTACTTTCTTTCTTTCCTGTTCTTTCTTTCTATTAAACTTTCTTTTCTATCTACAAAAAAAAAAAAAAAATGTGTCTTGACTTTTCCGAAAACCCAGTAACATTTTTCATGTCTTTGAATCATTTATGGTTCGTCTAGCAAGTTGCTATTTCTCAAGAATTATTTGATAAATTAAGAGCATTTCAGCCTATTCAGGAGACTCGGGAGACTTTAATAAAGATTTCTCCTACCACCCCATTCTTAACATTAAAAGACACAAATAAGGGCCAGCTGATGGGTAAGGCAACTTGATCCCACATGACTGACTTTTTGGTTCAAGTCCTGGACTTGGCAGCTTGAAAAACACAGCAGGTGCATGTGTGTGTATGCCCAAAATCCTGAGAGGAATATTGGCGAAGGGACTGTGGCATGGCCTTCCTATGACCCCTGGGAAGTGATTTCTCACCCACCCTTCTCTCTCTGTGTCTCTCTCTGCAAGCACATGTTACTTATAGCAAAAACAAAGACAAGACACAAATAAGTAGTGGTTGGAGAAGTATTAAGTTATCATTTAGAAACAAATTTTCTTATCCTTATTCTCAAATATTCTACCTCAATTTTCAGCCATTCAGTTGGTTTTATAGGATTAGGTGATTTTTTTTCCTCATTCAAATTGATTTACTTATATTTGGATGCTAGTCTGAAAATAATTTTTATTTTAAATAGTTAATTATACAGTTTAAGTACGGAGATAAAAGTTCTTAATCTGAAGACAACTGTTATTTGCTCCCATATATTTTCTACTGCCAACTACCAGCAAATAGGAAAAACCTTCTCTAAGAGTAACATTTCCATTATTTTTTTATTATCAAAAGACTTTGCAGGGAAACAGGAAGATGAAGTTTTTGCTCTATCTAAAGAAAACATTTCTCCCAGTCTCTGCAAAATATTCTTCCTATGCCTCTGACCCTTCCAGGATAAAAGAAATAATAACATGACTTTGTTCTGGGAAGGAAAGGAGCTACAGGTAAAGAATTTCCCCCCACTTCTGTGCCTTGAGAGAAAGTTATAACTCCAGCTTTCAAAAGTGCAGTGAAAACAATACACACCGATTATTGATAGATTGCTGTGTATGGGACACCAATTTATAGATGAAGGGAAAATCCTGACCAGAAAAATTAAGTGTTACATTTGCTGCTTCTCTTCTCTTGGTTTCTGGAATTTAACCTCAATCTGACTCCATTTCCATTCTAATCACTTTGACTCTCTTAGTGCTTCCTTGAAGTTATCTTCCCTTTTCTCTAACATGAACTACAGAGTCATTTTTCAATCTAAACTTTAAAAATTTTACCATTTATTTACAGCTTTGTTCCAGAAAAGATTTAAAGTGATGAAAGGATTCAAAATGTACATCAAGGAATTAGAAACCAACAGATCGGCAATGAAGTTTATTACACAAAAATGTTTATACAGGGTCAGCAGGTGACATGGTGGTTAAGGCAGCTGGATCCCACATTGCCAACTGTACTCCACATTGCCAATACTACAGTTCGAGTCCTGGATCTGGTGGCTTGAAAAACATACTGAGCATGTTCCAAATCCCAAGCGAACAGAAAAGAAGGGATTACAGGGTGGGTATCTCCCCTGGGGAGTACTTTCTCACTTTCCCTCTCTTTGTCTCTCCAGGGAAAGTGCACATGCACTATAGCAAATTTTAAAAACAAATACTCCTCATACAATCCTACTCATTAATCTGGGTGGACTAAAAATTTTGCTTTAAGCTTTCTAGCAGGCAGTCAGAAAAGGAAACTTAATTAGTTACATCATTTACAATGTCTATAAAACAAAAACAAAACAATTATCCAAGTGAAATAGCTATTCCTAATACTAAGAGTAGAGTGAAATTTCTCTTGAGAAGCTTCAAAAAGAGGTCAGTGTATGATACAGTAGTCAATGTTCTCAGTAGTAACTTGATGGGAGATGGAAAGATGAATTTCACAAGGCTTATTCTTGATGTGTTCCTCAGAATAGTCAGATGTCATCATGCCAACTTAAAAATCAGGAAAACCAATTTTATCATTAGTTTGGGGATTGGAGACATAATTGTGGTATAGTTTAGATACTCGATTCTCTGTTCTGCTGGGCAAAACCAGAAATACATTTTAGAACAAGTGACCTTTAATCCAGTACCCAGAATGGATTCAGGGAAATTATGAAACCACTAAAATTTTATGCAACATCTTATGAACAGGTGACAGAAAAAATAAGGTTTTATCAGAACCCCAAAGTACTAGGTAATTCACAACAGTCAAGAATAATTTCTTAAGAAAATCTAGAGAATTAAACAAAGTCTTCATGCTATTCTATATACATATTTTTTACCCTCTTCTCTGCCAAAAGAATCTTTTTTGTTTCTATTTGGGCCATGGCTTGGGTGAGTGCTTCTGTGAAGCTCAGGCAGAAATCCCTACGCTAGGGAAATGCAGAGGGGCACCTCCAAGTTTGCTGGATTCCTAGTTGTGCTTGAGGGTGAACCTTCAGAAGAGATTATTGCTTATCCCAGCATGTGAGGCCACCAGCTTGCAGAGGTTGGTCTGGTGATCACCTATCAGGTTCAGGTTCTTCTCCAGGGTCAGGGCAGCTTCCATGGCTTCCAGGCTGTCACTCCTTTCACAATAGGACAGCTTCTGTCCTTGGAATAGGTCGAAGTCTCTGTACTGCTTTCGGATCAGGAGAGCTTAACACCTTCCCACTTCTCCTCAGCCAACTCCCAGAAGCTGTATGTAGCAATCCAAGTAATCGCACAGAGAAAGGTAGGTGTAGAAGGGCTGCAGATGCATGTGGATCAGGTGGTTGATGGCAGCCTCCGCCTTGGCAAAATAATTTTGGTGGTTCTGGCTGTTCATGGTAACACTACAGTAAAGGAGCTATCCAAAAAGCTGGTGTTAGCTGGTCCCTGAAGCAGGAGATTGCTAAGCAGACAGTTCCTAAAATTACATGTAGAGAGGAGGAGTTAGAGGGTAGTGAGAGGCTGGGGGTGGAGTTAGGAGTCTGAGACAAGTTGGCTGGTGGTAGGATGCGCAGTCTCAGCCTAGCCTGTGGTAAGAGTTTTAATTATTTCTTCTTTCCTAATTTTTGGAAGTGAGTCTTCCATTTGGCTCATTTCTTACTATAATACTTATTAATATAAGGTAAGAACATCAAAGGTATTTATAGTGAAAGCTCTCTAAATCTTCATTTGTGAGTTATAAGTCCCTTATTTATTAATTTAAAGCCATATGGACATATTTTTCTCCAGCTCCTAATCCCTAACTGAGAGGGTAACCTTCAGTTTCAGTTTGCCCAGAGCAGTCCTGTTGTCCCAGTGTAGTTACTAATACAATCCTTTTCCCTCTTAAAGGAGTCCTTGTTTGGGATATATATTGGATCTTGTTCATTAAGGACAAAACCCACGCTGTGAGATGTGAAATGAATAGTTTGCAAAATGAATTGGGGCATGATTTGTTTCCGTTTTATTAATTAATCATACCCATCAGAACCCCATCATAAATTATCTATTCATTTCTTCGCATTTTTCATATGCTGATACATTCATTATTTCTAGAAAGTTCTACCAAATATTGAATGTTACAGGTGTTTCGTTAGGTATTGGTGATTTCTTTGATTACATATATTCCACCATTAACTGAAATATTGCATGAATGAGAACAGAAGATGAAAAATGCAGATTTGTAAGTTCTATCAAAATAGAAATTAAGCCAGACAAGCTGAATTAGCCATTCCCAGTTGGAAGATGACAGCAGAACTAGATGTTCTCATAGGGTCTCTTCCAGCTTTGTGATTCCAGGCTTAGCATTTTATTTTCCTAAATATCACTTGCCTAGGGCTGGTTCAAAATTGGAATGCTTTCATGTGTTTTCTATCAAACAAGAAGTCATATTCTATTCAGGGCAAACAAAAGTTTAACCCCATAGAAGAGAGTTTTGCTCTAGACTTTGGATTTACTTCTACATGAAAATAAAAGTCCATTATTTTGCAGTTACTTTTAATTTTTATTTTCTCTGTTGTTGAAAACTGACATCTTAAGTTTCAAAAGGAAGAATGCAGCCTTCCTTTACTCTTTAACCTAAAATATGAACACTTATATTGCATCTAGATATAAGGTATATTGTCATTCTTTTTTTTTTTTTTTTTGAGGTTTTTTTGCTATAGGGTGCATGTGCTCGCCAGAAAGACAGAGAGGGACAGAGAGAGATAGAAAGTGAGAAATCACCCCCCAGGGGGTATGGCCATGCCACAATCCCTTCTCCTCCATTCTCCTCTCGGGATCTTGGGCACGCATGCACACGTGCCCAGCATGAGTTTAAGCCACCGGGTCTGGGACTCGAACCACAGTCGACTATATGGGAGTCCCGCGACATAGCCATTACGCTAACTGCTGGTCCTGTCATTCTTTTTTCATGGAAAGTTGTTGTCCAAAATGTACTGCATTTGAAATTTGCAAAAACTGTTAGTACTTATGAATACACACATTTTTTAATCCTGGTGGGAATTAATTGGATAAAAGAAGAGTGGTTCTGCAGCTTCCTTGGCCTTGGTGTTAGGAGGGGGAATAAAAGAGAAAAAAAAGCTATGTGTAAAGAAGACGAAGAAAAACAAAAATTCACACCCAAAAACAACCCTAGAAAGTACCCAAAATAGAAGAGAAATTATACAGGATGCACTAACATCCAAATGATTGCAAGGAAAATTGTCATTTTCAACCTTGCGCATAAACCATTCAACATCATACTGATCTTGTAATAAGGAAATACTAAGCTCAGGGAAAACCTCAATATATAAAATAATACTTTTATTGGAGCACATCAGGTTGCTTAATATATTTCGATTATTTACACATTTACTTACCCTCTTGGGAAAAAAATGTCTATGTAAACCTTCCCAGATGAGATGTTTTTGTGCTTTGTGCAAATGTTGACAGATATTTCCCTCCTCACTTTGGAGAGGAGAACCAGTGTCAGAGCCACACTTTGGTGAGTGTTTAAAGCACAAAGTTGTCAGAATCAGACCAAGGTGGGCTCAAATCCCAGTTTTACCACTTACTAAGAGTGTGATCTTAGGTCAGTAGTATAACTTCTTTGTTTTTTAGGTTTATATATTTCTTTCTTCCATGAGCAAGAGTAACAGAGAGAGAGAATGAGAGAGAAAAAGAGAGAAAGAGAGAGAACTCCCACCAAGATCCTGACACTGTGATCCATGCCCAGGCTCCAGCCAACCCCAGATTATGGGCACGCTCTAGTCTTGAAATGGAAGGCTTTCCATGTGGTATTGCCTTGCAGAGTGCTGTGTTTTACCACTGTACTACTGTCTGACCCCCTTGTAACCCCTTGAGTGTTAGCTTTGTTGTCTGTAAAATGGAGATGTTACTATCTCACAAGTGTGCTTACAAAAGCTAAATGGTATAACACATGGGAAAACACTGCCAAAGAAACAGAAAGAACTAAAAAAAAAAATGGTGCTATACCATCAATCAGTTTTGCATAAAATTGTGATGATCCTATCAAACCCTAGTACATATCAGAAGCAGATATTAATATATTTTTGACCCTAAGTTCCTTATTCCAGATCTCTTTTGCAGAATCATCCTCTGTGTCTATGCCATTTCAAGTATGAAAACACAGAGACATAACTCTGAGTGTCCAAGATCCAAGTAATTTAAAACACAAGCAAGCTTTAACACCACTTGAAGGCCTTTATAATTCTATTGGTCATGGAGGCAGGGGTAGCAGTGCATAGGTAGCAGAACTTTCTTTTCTTTCTTATCCATCCCAAGATCATTATCCATTACAGCAAAAAACATGTAATGATTGTCTACCTTGTAGGAAAGGGTAAGATTATGAAACATTACATGTGAGTAGTAGAATTCGCCTCCCCTTCAATTCAAATGTAGACCTTCAGGTGCTTCTATCTTGGGGTCAGCTTCTCCCCGAAGTTCATCCTAGCATGATGATTCCTGTGCAAGTGTTTTGTGGGGAAAGTGCTCCCAAGGGACATCGAAAGGAGTAGGGTAAGTAGGACAGAGAAAAAGAGAAAGCCAAGAAGCAAAATTGCAACTTCAGGAAAATTCTCAGCTTCTTCATGATCCCAAGGTAGAGCTCTGAAGCATAAATTACATCTAGAGCTCATTTCAATGTTGGGCAAGGGAACTGGGCTTTCATATTCTTGTTCATTTGCTGTGGGCCTCCACAGAATACTATAAACTTCTAGGTACAAGTGAGGCAACTCCATTAGCTCAAGGACAAACTGCCAAAGAGGGTCACAGTTACTAGTTATTAGCAGAAAAGCACATTGAAACTGAATGCTGAGCATACCAAACTGGTAGAAGGGATCCAAGGGGATTTGGAAAGGGCATGTACAGTAATCAGAAACAGTTTGCTGCCTTACTTGACCAGGGAAGGTATGGGAATCCACTGGCAATGAGGAATTCCAATCAGAACCTTTTTTAACAGAAATCTAATAGATAAATGAAGACTTTATCATAGATATTGACCTGTATTTATTTCTCTTTGCTACCTATACTTACTGGGAATACAAGGGTTTTGGAGCCCACATCTTTAATCACCTTTGCCATCCCTGGAAATATGCCACTCTCTTCAAGGGTCTCATTTGTATATACCAGCCAAATCAGGTCCAAAGCTCCAGCTAAGAAAGCATTTGCATCTGTTATCTGACCCAGTAAGTACTCTGACTGACAGCATTCCCCATATTGGAACTGCATATTGATTTGTTTAATAGCTGAACACAAGTACTTAAAAGTCAAAACATCCATAGCAACCCAGAAACCGACAGGCTGTGAAATGACTGCTTAAGGGCCTGTCATTGAACTGAACTCACCTGAAAACCAATGTTACATGAATGGGAAAATAGTCTCTGCTTGTCATTTTTCTAAAAGGAACCATAAGGAGTACTGAGTTTAGTTCAGAGCTGTTCATCTACTTTGAACAGGGGACTACCTAGTACCAGGCATGGTTATGAAACAGGGAGGGTTAACTTATCATTTTTCTCTTTCAGAAAACACAAACATACACATGCATGTACACACAGCCTCCTCCACATCCCACCAGTGCCCTCCATTGAACTCTGGAGCTCACCAAGAAGCTTGCCTGCAGTGAAACCTCCTGACCACTGTCTCACCAAATCCGACCCTATTTGCACTTTCCATGGGCACCTCAATTAAGCAGTGGTTCTCAATGGGACTGAGTTTGCCCCCAGAAGACATTTGGCAATATCCAGAAACATTTTTAGGTGTCAACTGGGGAGAGGAACTACTGTAACCTAGAGTACATAGGCCAAGGATGCTAATGAACATCCTATAGTACATAGAATCTCTTCCTTCTCCCCCTTTAATTCTCTAGTTTATGGGGCTGGCCAGTGACATGGCAGTAAAATGCAACAGTTTGCAATGCAGAGCTGCATGGAATGGTTCTGAGTTTGCATCTGGAGACTTCTGTGCTTGGTATGGGTGTGCTTGTGATTCCAGGACTGGCTGGAGTGTATTGTGGCATCAGGACTCTTTTGGGTGTTATCTCTCTTTTGTTCATGGAATAAATAAATAAACTAAACAAACAAACAAACAAAAACCCTCCAGCCCAAAATGTCAGTAGCACCCAGGTTGAGAAACACTGAGATATGTTGTGTTTTGGTTTGTATTCCCTCAAAAATAGACCCTGAAGCACAGATGTGGTAGTGCCCAAATAGTGTCACTGCTGTGTACTATAGGCTGAAAGCCACACCGGAAGCATGCTTTCAGATCCTGGGCCAACCTGAACAGGCTGGGTACAGTAATACATGACTATAATCTTGGCTAACTGGGAGCCCGTATATCTGTTTCTCTCCCTTTTCCTTCCCCCTCATAAATGAAAAACAGTAAAAAGATACTGATAGAAGGATTTGAGTGCAACTAGTCTATCTGGGACATGATTTCTGGAACCACTGGTAGGGATGAGGGGACACGAGAGAGGGAAGGGGTAGCAAAACAACAAAGGGTATGGTAGAGAGCAGATTACCCATATGGACAGCTAGGACTCATTCCTTCTGGGAAATCTGAGAGACTGTGTGGAACACTCCTCAGAGTTATCTTAAACAAGGACATGGAAGCTGGAATATTTATCTTCTAATTCTCATTTGTCATTAAGTGAGGACTGCTTTCAAGAGTGCTAACTCTGGCACTTCTGGCCTGCCCTGTGACAACCAAAAGCAAGCCCTGAGGTAGAGTTGTGCTACAGCACCTCAAGAGCATGTATGGGCATGCTGACTGCTGAGGGGATATGTAGGGCACCACCAATGTCTGCTGGATTTGGTCCTATAAGAAAAAATTTGTGGAAATATATCTTCAGTTCCTTTTACTTAGGGTGAAGCCTTAATCAAAGAATTAATTTTAATCAAACCCACAATAGGTGCCATAGAAGACAAGCAAGAGTGGTATGTTTTTGTCAGAAAGACCAAGTTAAAGCGTGCAGTTGTAAAGTTTCTTTTTTCTTTCCTTTTTTTTGGGGGGGGGGAGAGGTTTTTGCTATAGGGCGCATGTGCTCGCCAGACAGAGAGACAGAAAGACAGAAAGCGATAAATCACCCCCCAGGGGGGATGGCCACGCCGCAATCCCTTCTCCTCCATTCTCCTCTCGGGATCTTGGGCACG
>NW_006159727.1:2746062-2746415 GCF_000334495.1 Tupaia belangeri chinensis | reverse complement strand
CATGGTCGACTACATGGGAGTCCAGCGACATAGCCATTACGCTAACTGCTGGTCCCCTAAAGTTTCTTAAAAATCACATGTTCAAGAACTGATACTAAAGCACAAATCTCCTTAAAATCTCAAACAAGAAATCATCTTGTCTTGGGACCAGCAGATGATGTGGTGGTGGTTAAAGGCTCTGGAATCCCACGTGGCCAACTGTGGTTCGAGTCTCAGACCCAGCAGCTCGTTTTCTCACCCCTTCCTCGCCACTCTCCTCCCCCCCCGCCATCCCTCTCTGGTTAAATTTTAAAAATAAATAAATAAATAAATAAAGTTAAATAAAATAATTCTGAAAAAAAAAACAAAAAGAG
>NW_006159727.1:2738125-2745968 GCF_000334495.1 Tupaia belangeri chinensis | reverse complement strand
AGGCAAGTAGACTTGAATTTAAACCTGGTTCTGCTATAGACCTGCTGTGCAACCTTGTGCAAGTTTCTTAACCTCTCTAAGTCTTACTTTCTTTAGCTATAAAATACCAATAATATGATCTACCTCTTAAGATAACCATGAAGATTAATTGAGATAATATAAAGAATTTATCACAACCTCTGACATATAGTAGGTGCTCCATAAATATTACTTACCTTTACTGCTTTCTTTTTCTTTTTTCTCCATCCTCTAAAATCTCATATATCAGCAACCTCTCTAAGTCTTACTTTCTTTAGCTATAAAATACCAATAATATGATCTACCTCTTAAGATAACCATGAAGATTAATTGAGATAATATAAAGAATTTATCACAACCTCTGACATATAGTAGGTGCTCCATAAATATTACTTACCTTTACTGCTTTCTTTTTCTTTTTTCTCCATCCTCTAAAATCTCATATATCAGCTATGTGCCTCACAGTATACTTGATCTTTTCATTCTGATTCTGACTTGCAGAAGAGTATATAATAAATCCAGCCCATCTTCCTACTGATTTAAGACTTCTTTTCTCCACTGAAACATAACTGGCTTCCTTCACCATTCCTCACATGGCCTGGCACTTTGGACTTTAGTCTCTGGTCATTTTCTGAAAGGGGTTGGATATCCCCTAAGCAGATAGTTGCAACTTCATTCTAACCCAGGGCAAAATATACTTATAGGTCACATTCTTTTCATTTTGATGCACATGGATCACAAATAGGTTCTGTATGGAATATTATTCTCTTTTAGCATAAAGAAAAACTTAAAGTATGATTTAATCTCCTTATAGTTAGGAAAGGAGGGCAGGTAGTTATTTTCTCACCATACGGTTTTAACTCTTGTAAACGCTTCTTCCATGCCATAGTCCTCCAGGATGAAAAGTGTTTCCCGTTACTTTTTATAAGAAAAGAAAATGTAATGTTTCATAGAAAGAAACAAGATTTACATTCTGAATAGAGATGGCCTCATATTTCAGAAGGGCTGGCAAGTCTGTCCTTGGTAGTTGCCAAGAGGTGGGTTGGGCAGACACAGCTTGAACTGGAAAGAACATCCAGCCTTGAAATTTGAAGTGGCAAATTTTGCAATGCCACTCTCCCTTTCCCTGCTTGAAGCCCCTGCATGTCCCTTCTGGTCATGCTGACATCTGGCTGGAGAAGAAAATCACCCAGCAAGAGTTTACTTTTCTTTACCTATAACTCCACCCCAGTTTTGTAAATGCGTGTGAAGATATACGTATACTAAAATGTTAACAGGGTCTGTATCTATGTATAACTAATTTCTTGCTTTCTACTTTGGTGTATTATCTGATTTATGGCAATAAGTATGTATATAAAATTACTACAAGAAAACCAGCAAAAGAGACCTCTTTCTATTCTCAAAGTAGAGGGGTGGAGCTCACTCTTCTTTCTCGAGTAGGTCATATGATCTTTCTTTGCCCACAAAGCAATGAACAGGGCTCAGTGTTTGTCTCCTCAAACCAGAGTTGGCTTGTTAAATGACATCCTTCAGCCTTGTGGGCATCAACCTACTTTGCAATGGAGAAATTAAAATTCAGGAACATGAAGGGCTTCCTCCTTTCTGCCTCTCTTATTCCCTTGTGATTTCATTGTCAAATCTTCTGTTCTCCACTAGCCACCAATAACTTGAGATCCAGTCTGGGAACTGAGAAAAAAGGAGAATCTGTCCTGAGATTGAGTTGACTTCTAGGGCAGAGATGTTGTTTTGAACCTCTTCTGTATTCCTTACTGTGTGTGGCACTATCATCTACACAAAGAATCACAGATTCTCAGGGGTGATGGAGACTCAAAGGTCATTTGGCCTTAATCCTTATTCTCAGGGCTTAATATTTACCTAATGAACAGATTAAATGTGGAAACTGGTTACTTTTGCTACTCAAGAGTCTGAGTCACAGAGTCAGATGTTTCAGTTCATCCAGACACCCTCCCCGGCCTGTCCTCTTTGTCAATGTTCATGAATATAAAGGCGTGACTCAGCATTTATGCCTCCATGATAGGGGTAGAGAAGAGGCCACACCCATGATGGGACCAGCACCAACATCTCATCTACAGCTTTTGGGGCTGGTGGTGGCTGCACAACTGGCATCAGTACAAATCTCCCCTCCCATGGTGTTCCCGCCCTCTCCATGGGGTTATGCACATGGATGCTGGCCAAAATACAGCTCTGTTCACCAGTTCAAGATAAAGAAATATCTATCTGGGCCTGACTTGCTATATAAGTACCAGATGGTAATGATTAAAATTAAATTAAATTAATGTTTGACAGTCCATGAAGGGCATAAATTGCATGGTGTACTGCTTATTCAATCTGTCATCTAGTTTCCCTCAGCTCAGGTCAACAAACAACAGCTGAAGGCTCCCTCTCTGGGTCAAACAGTAGCTTATTTCTCTGCTATGGAAATGGCTGCTCAGTTTACTAAGTTGAAGCCTTCTCTGCTGCCAAAATCATGATTAAGATGCCTTAAAAGGCAGAGAATTCTTTTTGCCACAATCTCCATCAACTGTCTCCCAAATACAGTAACAATTACTGGTTAGAATTCAGAAACTGGGAAATCTGAACCTGGCCTAAGAGCAAAACATGGCCAAAATCACGAAGCAGTATCCAGCTTTAATGACAGCCTTCTTTATTCACATGGTTTCTAGAATGTGCGGGCAGTGCTGATGTGTTATCAAGTTGCGAAAGAATTCGTGGTATCACATTGTAAAATCATCCATCTGCCAAGTACTCCCTTCCAGAGAACTTTCAGATTTAGACTTTTGCTCCTTTTCCCTGTGTTATTCAGGAGTCAGTGTTCCAATATTTACATTTGTGTTTTTAGCTACTTAAGCCCAAAGTGACATTTCAACCTTTGTACTTTTGCACAAAAACTTTGATAAAATTTTCAAAATGTTCAGTATGTATTCTTTGGTGATAAGGATAAATTTCTGTAGGAATAAGCTGAAGGGTGGAACTAGCATCTAGAGTAGTCACAGGGTGCTGGAAGCTGGAATGGGCCACCTGGATTGCTCTTTAGGAATGAAGTCCTTGTTTGTCTAGCTGCTACAAGCACTGTTGGAAGGTGGCCTTCAGCTGTCCGTTCCCTTTGGAGATTGCCTCTACTGAAGATAACTGTCTCACCGATGATTCCTTTTTCTCTTACGGGCAGCTCACATCACCTAACTTGGGGCCACTCCGAAGGGCCATTTCTGCTTTCCTCTTTATTTTCTTTGCCTAGGCTTGTCTATGAGATTAATGCCTGAATTCCTCCTCACTTTTTTCAGCTCTCTGCTCATGACACCTCATCATGAAGGCCTTTCCTTATCTCTCTAAAATAGCATATTCTCAGCCCTTCCTCACAGCCCCTCCATAACAGTTTCCTGTACCCCTACCCTGTTTTTATTTTCCTTTGTTTCTTTTACCACTGCCTGCTATTATTTATATATTTAGCAATTATTTTATTTATTGCCTATCTCTCCACTAAAATATAGTCTCTATGATGGTTAGGATTTGTTCTGTTCATTGTTTTATCTCCACTACCTAGAAAAATGCTAACACATGTACAGAGGTGTTAATAAATATTTGAATAAGTGAATAGTTGCCTAATATCATAGCTACTTCCTAGCATTTAGGCTGCTTAGCTCTATCCTCGTACATCCTGAACATCAGAGTTCTGATGGTGTAGCGTAATAGTCAAGAACATAGGTTTTGGGGACCGGCAGTTAACATAATGGCTATGTTGCTGGCCTCCCACGTAGTCGATCGCGGTTCGAGGCCTGGACCCTGTGGCTTAAACTCATGCCAGGCACGTGTGTGTGCATGCCCAAGATCCTGAGAAGAGAATGGAGGAGAAGGGATTGTGACGTGGCCATCCGCCCAGGGGGTGATTTCTCAGTTTCTGTCTCTCTCTCTCTGTCTTTCTGGCGAGTGCACACGCCCTATAGCAAAAACCTCTAAAAAAAGAAAAAAGAAAAGAACATAGGCTTTGGAGTTAGACTGAGGTACTGAGGTAATCACTTAGTTTACAGTTATGTAGTTCTTAAGCTATGCCAGGCGTTGCTCTCAGTACTTTAATGATACTAGTGCACTTAGTGCTCATAATGGTTGTAAGAGGTAGGTGTTGTTATTATTCTTATTTTAAATATTAAGAAACCAAGGAACTGAGAGATTAAGTAATTTGTCCTAGGTCATATATCCAACAAGAGCTAGAATTTGAATGCAGGCAGACTATCTCCAGAATCTCTGCCAGTTACCAGCTGTATAATTTTGCATAAGTTTCTCTCTGAACTGGTTTCTTTGCCAATAAAAATGGAAACAATACCTACTGTACAGAATTGTCAGAATATATATATATATATATATTACTTAGTAGCATTCTTAATTCACATAAGCACTTCATGAAGAGTAGTTGCTATCATTTTTATCCCAGTGCCTTGACTCTCCACTAAAATATAGTCTCTATGATGGTTAGGATTTGTTCTGTTCATTGTTTTATCTCCACTACCTAGAAAAATGCTAACACATGTACAGAGGTGTTAATAAATATTTGAATAAGTGAATAGTTGCCTAATATCATAGCTACTTCCTAGCATTTAGGCTGCTTAGCTCTATCCTCGTACATCCTGAACATCAGAGTTCTGATGGTGTAGCGTAATAGTCAAGAACATAGGTTTTGGGGACCGGCAGTTAACATAATGGCTATGTTGCTGGCCTCCCACGTAGTCGATCGCGGGTCGAGGCCTGGACCCTGTGGCTTAAACTCATGCCAGGCACGTGTGTGTGCATGCCCAAGATCCTGAGAAGAGAATGGAGGAGAAGGGATTGTGACGTGGCCATCCGCCCAGGGGGTGATTTCTCAGTTTCTGTCTCTCTCTCTCTGTCTTTCTGGCGAGTGCACACGCCCTATAGCAAAAACCTCTAAAAAAAGAAAAAAGAAAAGAACATAGGCTTTGGAGTTAGACTGAGGTACTGAGGTAATCACTTAGTTTACAGTTATGTAGTTCTTAAGCTATGCCAGGCGTTGCTCTCAGTACTTTAATGATACTAGTGCACTTAGTGCTCATAATGGTTGTAAGAGGTAGGTGTTGTTATTATTCTTATTTTAAATATTAAGAAACCAAGGAACTGAGAGATTAAGTAATTTGTCCTAGGTCATATATCCAACAAGAGCTAGAATTTGACTGCAGGCAGACTATCTCCAGAAACTCTGCCAGTTACCAGCTGTATAATTTTGCATAAGTTTCTCTCTGAACTGGTTTCTTTGCCAATAAAAATGGAAACAATACCTACTCTACAGAATTGTCAGAATATATATATATATATATATTACTTAGTAGCATTCTTAATTCACATAAGCACTTCATGAAGAGTAGTTGCTATCATCTCTATCCCAGTGCCTTGACTTTGCCGTCTCACCAACACTGCACGGACTTCCATGTAGTGCCCTCACCTTAATTTTGCTTCACTTTAGGTGCCCTATACTGACTGCTTGACACTTGAAGAAGGCCTTGGATGACATGTCCATCCACTGATGCTCCACACATAGCCCCATATTTGTATCACCTCTACCTTCAATTCCACTCTAGTTTTGCCCCAATACTGTAGACAGTGCTGGGGCCAGATGTAGAACACTTCGAATTTTCCCTTCCCTGTCAGATTTTGAAACAGGATGATTCTTAGAGGCAGAAACAATAAAATTTGAGTGGCATGACTTGCCTTTGATAACTAGTCCTGCAATTTTTCTAGGTTCCCATTGCTCAGATAGGCCACAGCCCAAATTTGACCAATTGTGTTGGTGACTCTGGTGTACTTCACAGATCATATTTGAATGAAGTCCTTGTTGTCTCAACTAATAGGAATACTCATGGCAGATGGCCCTCAGCCCCAGCACCTTCAGGGGTTGCAGAGAATCATCATGACTGACACGTGATTTCCTGGGTGACCTTCTGAGGTTATGCATATCCAATGACACATCAATGTAGGAATGTAAACTCCCTGCCACCTTAGTCCAACTGGGAACAGCTCTGAAGGGCCATTCCAGCTCCAAAGCTCTCTTGGGGGTCTGCTAAAGCAGTTGTTGGGCCTACATCACAACTGGGCTTCTCCTTCTGCCCACTCCTGCTTTCTCCCCCTCATTTCCCCACATGCTGATACTAAGGAATTCCCCAAAGGTTGATCCGAAGGGTATACCTTAATAAACATCCTACCTCCTAGTCTCTCAGAATAAATTTCCCAGAAAGCCTAGTTTACAGCACATGGTCTAACCAAATTCATTCATACTCATTGCATGGATGTCCCAAGTGATCAGTAGCCATGTTTAATCTGTTCATTAGGTAATTATTAAGCATTAACAATGGGAATAAGGATTGAAACCAAATAACCTTTGAGGATCCATAACCCTTGAGAATCTATGATTCTTTGTGTAGATCATGGTGCTATACATAGTAGGAATACAGATATGTAAGGTAGCATCTTTGCAATAGAAGTTAACTCAATCTCAGGAGATTCTCCTTTCTTCCTAGTCCTCAGACTGAATCTCAGGTTATTTGTGGCTAGCAGAAAGTAGAAGGTTTGGTTACAAAGTTCCACGGGAGTAAGGAAGGGAAGATTCCTCTAGAAATTATTAAATCCTGGAGAAAAAATGGCCACCTAGGAATACAACTCACTGTCCATTTCTCCAATTCATCTTCCATTCATTTTTTTACCTCTTTTTAGAGGCAATGACCAGTCTAGCCACCTGCTTACACAAGAACATAAATGAAGCCAGAAAAAATGATTCCTATTAATCAACTTCTGTCTACTGTTCATTGCTTCAGCTCAGAGCTTCTCCTTACTCAAGGAAGGAAAACAGATGATCATGGGTTGCCACATGACACTGGTTTTTTACTTTGACCTCCTGAGTCCTAGGAGGATTTGTCAGCAAACAACAAGCTTATTTAACTATACCACAGAAACAGATGAAGAGTCAGTCATTAAATGAATATAAACAACTAGGTGCATCATGAATTTAGTAAAAGCTGATAAATTTATAAATACATCCTTGGGCATGGGTCCGCCTCAATGATACTCCCTTTGGGAATAACAAATCCCAAACCACTTATTTATTAATATTATAAATGGCATTTTGATCTGAGTAATCATTACAATTTCTGGACTTTTAATGGCCCATGCAATCTTAACATGGTCCCTTATATGTCAAATTTCCTAAATTACAGCTAGATGAACCTCATAGCCTTAATTTGATCTCCAAGAATATATCAAATAACTGCTGTATTTAAGTGTGCAGTACTGTGTGTTTGATAAGCTAATAAAACCAGAAGCCAAAAATGCAGCAGAGCATAACTGCTTATTTTATTTTATTTTTTTTCTGTGGGAAGATGCTTTTCTAATTAAGTAGATCCTTCTAAGCAAATCCTTTGCTCTCATAGCATGCAGCCTAATTCTTACAAAGTAGGTGAAGGAGCACTTGATAGTCTATTGGTTTCTCATATTAGTTTTTGTTTTATTATGTTCCTTTAGAAATTTCCTTTCAGTTCTGGTCTTTGACTCTCTGCACTTAGCCAAAATGGAATTGGTATTGTCAGACAGGCATGAATATTGATCAATATTCTGTCCTGTGTATTGAAAGATGATATGATTGATGTTGATGCCCATCTGTATGGACAATCACAGCTGTCAAAACAGATGCTCCTCTCCCAGGCTCATCCCAGCCATACTTTTGTTTGTTTGTTTGTTTTTTTTTTTTTGGAGAGGTTTTTTTCTATAGGGTGCATGTGCTCACCAGACAGACAGACAGAGACAGAGAGAC
>NW_006159727.1:2725146-2737160 GCF_000334495.1 Tupaia belangeri chinensis | reverse complement strand
ACTGCACGGACTTCCATGTAGTGCCCTCACCTTAATTTTGCTTCACTTTAGGTGCCCTATACTGACTGCTTGACACTTGAAGAAGGCCTTGGATGACATGTCCATCCACTGATGCTCCACACATAGCCCCATATTTGTATCACCTCTACCTTCAATTCCACTCTAGTTTTGCCCCAATACTGTAGACAGTGCTGGGGCCAGATGTAGAACACTTCGAATTTTCCCTTCCCTGTCAGATTTTGAAACAGGATGATTCTTAGAGGCAGAAACAATAAAATTTGAGTGGAATGACTTGCCTTTGATAACTAGTCCTGCAATTTTTCTAGGTTCCCATTGCTCAGATAGGCCACAGCCCAAATTTGACCAATTGTGTTGGTGACTCTGGTGTACTTCACAGATCATATTTGAATGAAGTCCTTGTTGTCTCAACTAATAGGAATACTCATGGCAGATGGCCCTCAGCCCCAGCACCTTCAGGGGTTGCAGAGAATCATCATGACTGACACGTGATTTCCTGGGTGACCTTCTGAGGTTATGCATATCCAATGACACATCAATGTAGGAATGTAAACTCCCTGCCACCTTAGTCCAACTGGGAACAGCTCTGAAGGGCCATTCCAGCTCCAAAGCTCTCTTGGGGGTCTGCTAAAGCAGTTGTTGGGCCTACATCACAACTGGGCTTCTCCTTCTGCCCACTCCTGCTTTCTCCCCCTCATTTCCCCACATGCTGATACTAAGGAATTCCCCAAAGGTTGATCCGAAGGGTATACCTTAATAAACATCCTACCTCCTAGTCTCTCAGAATAAATTTCCCAGAAAGCCTAGTTTACAGCACATGGTCTAACCAAATTCATTCATACTCATTGCATGGATGTCCCAAGTGATCAGTAGCCATGTTTAATCTGTTCATTAGGTAATTATTAAGCATTAACAATGGGAATAAGGATTGAAACCAAATAACCTTTGAGGATCCATAACCCTTGAGAATCTATGATTCTTTGTGTAGATCATGGTGCTATACATAGTAGGAATACAGATATGTAAGGTAGCATCTTTGCAATAGAAGTTAACTCAATCTCAGGAGATTCTCCTTTCTTCCTAGTCCTCAGACTGAATCTCAGGTTATTTGTGGCTAGCAGAAAGTAGAAGGTTTGGTTACAAAGTTCCACGGGAGTAAGGAAGGGAAGATTCCTCTAGAAATTATTAAATCCTGGAGAAAAAATGGCCACCTAGGAATACAACTCACTGTCCATTTCTCCAATTCATCTTCCATTCATTTTTTTACCTCTTTTTAGAGGCAATGACCAGTCTAGCCACCTGCTTACACAAGAACATAAATGAAGCCAGAAAAAATGATTCCTATTAATCAACTTCTGTCTACTGTTCATTGCTTCAGCTCAGAGCTTCTCCTTACTCAAGGAAGGAAAACAGATGATCATGGGTTGCCACATGACACTGGTTTTTTACTTTGACCTCCTGAGTCCTAGGAGGATTTGTCAGCAAACAACAAGCTTATTTAACTATACCACAGAAACAGATGAAGAGTCAGTCATTAAATGAATATAAACAACTAGGTGCATCATGAATTTAGTAAAAGCTGATAAATTTATAAATACATCCTTGGGCATGGGTCCGCCTCAATGATACTCCCTTTGGGAATAACAAATCCCAAACCACTTATTTATTAATATTATAAATGGCATTTTGATCTGAGTAATCATTACAATTTCTGGACTTTTAATGGCCCATGCAATCTTAACATGGTCCCTTATATGTCAAATTTCCTAAATTACAGCTAGATGAACCTCATAGCCTTAATTTGATCTCCAAGAATATATCAAATAACTGCTGTATTTAAGTGTGCAGTACTGTGTGTTTGATAAGCTAATAAAACCAGAAGCCAAAAATGCAGCAGAGCATAACTGCTTATTTTATTTTATTTTTTTTCTGTGGGAAGATGCTTTTCTAATTAAGTAGATCCTTCTAAGCAAATCCTTTGCTCTCATAGCATGCAGCCTAATTCTTACAAAGTAGGTGAAGGAGCACTTGATAGTCTATTGGTTTCTCATATTAGTTTTTGTTTTATTATGTTCCTTTAGAAATTTCCTTTCAGTTCTGGTCTTTGACTCTCTGCACTTAGCCAAAATGGAATTGGTATTGTCAGACAGGCATGAATATTGATCAATATTCTGTCCTGTGTATTGAAAGATGATATGATTGATGTTGATGCCCATCTGTATGGACAATCACAGCTGTCAAAACAGATGCTCCTCTCCCAGGCTCATCCCAGCCATACTTTTGTTTGTTTGTTTGTTTTTGTTTTTTTGAGAGGTTTTTGCTATAGGGTGAGTGCGCTTGCCAGACAGACAGAGAGAGACAGAGAGACAGAGAGCGAGAAATCACCCCCCAGGGGATGGCCACGCCACAATCCCTTCTCCTCCGTTCTCCTCTTGGGATCTTGGGCACACACGCACATGCGCCCAGCGTGAGTTTTAAGCCACCGGGTCTGGGACCCAACCTGCGGTCAACTACATGGGAGTCCAGCAACATAGCCATTATGCTAACTGCTGGTCCCCCAACCATACGTTTTTATTTGAGGTGCAGGGCACTTAGTGTTTTCTGTCAGTAAGCCTCTGATACTCCTGTACTATCTGAAGACTATTCTTAAAATGCTGTGTTTCACTGCTAATGGGGTTAGCTCCCTCTTAGAATCCTACACTTCCTATGGTTCATGCTCTGGGTTTTGTTTCTATGCCGCAGATACTTACAACCACCTTATTTAAGGTCCCCTATAAAGTGGTTACCTGGATCGCCAAGACAGTGAAACAATAAGGGCTTAATTAAAACAATCTGTATAAAGCACTATTGGTTGTGAACACAGTAAGGTAAAATACGGTAGTTTAACATCTGCTTATAGGCTCTTCAGATATAGTTGGAAGGGGAGCACAATTAAAACAGAATGATATTTACCATTGTTGAAATAGGTTGGGTTTTATGACCACCCACATAACTTCAAAGGGACTCATTGGATTCTTGTTAAAATGCAGCTGCCACAGCAGATCTACTGAATAAGAATCTCAGGATTGGTGTTGGAATCTGCATCTTTAACAAGCTCCCCAAGTGATTCTCCTGCAAACTACATGTTGGGAACCATTGCCCTAGAGGCTGATTATTTCAGCTTAGGCATGGCTCCTGCAATGCCCAACTAGTTAATCGTTCTCTGTGTTTTGGAAGGCAGTGGGAGTAGTCAGTGACTATCACCACTGAAATGTGTTATTACTCATTCTAATGATGGTGTTGATGCCCCACCCAAAGCCTGTTTACCAGTCTGATGCACCCATCATCCAGCAGCTTACTCCATCATACCCCTAAACCAGAATTAGATCTATTTATTTTATAGCTCTATTTATTTTATATTTAGAAGCTTTGAGTATTGGCTGCTAACAGCACACAGCTGCACTGTTTTCTGTAGACTCATTCTCAACTGATGGGAGTAACCTCACCCAGAAATGCCTAAGAGGTTATGTACCCACCAACATAACCAGAGCAAAATGCCAGCCCCTTTGCCTCAAGGGAGACAACTGTGGTGCCGTCCTTGCTCCAGAACTCCCTCTGTGATCAGGCTGATGCTAGGCTTCTGCTGAAACGATCTTCGCTTAGCTTCTTTCCCTGCCTTTCTTGCTTCCCTCACTTCAATCCTTTCAGGTTTTTCCTGAGAACACTCTAAGAGGTAAAGATGTTAGTGAAGGTATAGAAAAAGGGATCTCCTGCACATTGTTAGTGGGTATGTAAATTGGTGCAACCATTATGGAAAGCAGTATGGAGATTCCTCAGAAACTTTATTTTTAAATAGAGCTACAATGTGATCCAGCAATACCACTTCTGGGTATATAATTACAAAGAAATGAAATCAGCAACTATGCTGCTATGTTCATTGTAACATCATTCAAATAGCCAAGATGTGGAAACAGCTTGTGTCCATCAGCTAATGAATGGATAGAGAAATTTTTATGTACATAGACAATGGAGTATTGTTCAACCTTAAAAAGGAAGTAAATTCTGCCCTTCATGATGACATGGATGAAACTGGAGAACACTATGCTAAGTTAAATAAGCCAGACACAGAAAGACAAGTACTACATAACCTCATCTATATGTAGAATCTTAAAAAAGAAAAGTAGAATACATAGAACAGTGCTTACCAGGTGTATGGAGGGAAGGAATGAGGAAATGTTGGTGAAAAGGTACAAAGGCACAGTTATATAGGATAAACAGATCTAGACAGCTCATGTACAGCATACAGATTATGCTCAATAATGCTGTGTAATGACAATTGGTGAAAATAAATTTTAGGTGGTCTTACAATAAAGAAATGGTAACTGTGTGAGATGATGGATATGTTAATTTTCCTGGCAGTAGTAACCATTTCACTGTGTATACGTGTATCTAAACATCATATACATCTTGAGTATATACATGTGAAAAAAAAAATCTTTGTTTCAGTCTCTGTAGATTGCCTGAGACAATATTGTTATTCAGCAATTGGGAGGTTTTTCCTAGAGGAAAAAAGTTGTAAAAATAACAAAAATCAATTTTAGATACCTATTTGTATCAAGATATAAAATAAATAGGAGATTCTGATTCCAAGTAAAATGGGGGTAATTTTACATTCAATGAAGCTATAAAACCTGAACGGAATGCATAGGGAAACTATTTGAAGACTCTAAAAAATAAACAATTGTGGGACCAGCAGATGGCATAATGGTTACATCACTGGACTTCCACATAGTCGATTGCAGTCCAAGTCCCAAGACCCGGTGGCTTAAAACTCATGCCTGGCACAGGTGTGTGCGTGCCCAAGATCCTGAGAAGAGAATGGAGGAGAAGGGGTTGCAGCATGGCCATCCCCCCAGGAGGTGATTTCTTGCTTTCTGTCTCTCTAGTGAGCACATGTGCTCTATAGCAAAAATCTCTAAATAAATAAATAAACAAACAAACAAGTGCAGACAGATTGAGAAAAAAGACAAGCCAAAATCCAAAGTACTACCAAATTGCCACTGAGTTTGTCATTTGTTTATATTTTTATTTTATTTTATTTTGTTACCCCTGGCTGAGACTCAAGGCAGCTCGAAATCTAAAAGTAGGTATTGGGGCACAGGTAGAGAGAGAGCTTCAGGATAACCCTCTAGTTTGGTCTCAAAGATCAGGAAAAAGATCTAATGTTCAGAGGAAGTAAAAGAAATCTTTTTTTCCCCCTTTCCTTTGTTCTGTTGCACTTCAGACAACCCCATGGTAGTAAGAGCATCAGTAGAGATAGCAGCAGTAGCAATGGGGCCTACAGCTCTGAGAGAGTGTAATCTTTTTTCTGATCCAAACACCTGTGTCCCAAGAGGATAGGGTAAACCTTCATTGCTCCCCACCCCACCCTCTTGTACCTAGACATGGTAGAGCTGTGGCAAGTATATTGCACAGCATGGTTAGCTAAGGCCTCACTTTTCTGGGATCAGAGACTGAAAGGTGAGCCCCAGGGAAGAGAAAGTAATGTAGAATTTGGGGGACATATGGGGATACCGCATCATAAAATTGTGAGCTCCTAGCATCTTCCCTAGCTGTATGTGTGGATCTGATCAGAATCTGATCCTAAATCCTTTGCCAAACATTTTGAGAATGAAATTATGAACAGAATATTGTCCGAGTCTCAGACAGACCACTGGGTGGCACACGTATGTGACAGATCTGAGTATCACTGCAAGGCTTTAGGAACAGAATTGACACTGGAACCATACACAACTCATAGAAGGCTGGTTGAAAAGTGTAGCCTGGATCCAATCCAGTTGATTGCTAAACCTACCTATATTCACCATATGACTTAAAGACCCAGAGTCTTATAACACAGAATTTCTAAAAAATTCTAGGATAAAATCCAAAATTACTCAGCATACAGACTGAGAACAGGAAAAAAATCTCAACTTAAATGGGAAAAACAATCCAGAGAAACCAATGTCAAGATGACACAGATGGAATTATGAGACAAAAACTTTAAACAACTACTATTATGCTCTAAGACATAAGGGAAAACACTCTTGAAATAAATGGAAAGGTAGTCTCAACAAAGAAATAGATTATACAAAGAGGAATTATATGGAAATTTAGAACTGAAAAATTAATTTCATATATATACACACACACTACACACACACACACACACACACACACACAAGATGGGGTCAATAAAAAATGAAGATAATGGAACACATAGTCAGTAGCTCAATAGAAATTATTCTAGCCAAAGAATAAAGAGGAAAAGTATTTACAAATAACAGTAAACAGAGCCTCAGGGACCTGTAGGACAGTACTAAAAGATTTAACATTTGTGTCATTGAAGTCACCAAAGTAGATGAGAAAGAGTATAGTGGAGAAAAAATATTTCAGAAAATAATGGCTGAAAACTTTCCAAATTTGGCAAAAGACATAAACCTACAGATTTAAGAAGCTTGGCAAAGTTTAAATAGGATAAATCCAAAGAAACCCACACTCAGAAATATTCTCAAACTGCTAAAACTAAAGACAAAGAAAAAAAAATCTTTAGAACAGCCAGAGAAAATGACACACTACTTACGGGGGAATAACAATTTGAATGTCAGTCAGCAAATTTCTCATCAGAAACCTCAGAGGCCAGAAGGAAGTAGAATGACATTTCTCAAAAGTTCTGGGAGAACTGTCAACTCAATCCTTTAGCAATGAGTCTAAAATAAAGACATTATCAGAAGGGAAACTAACAGGATTTATTGCCAATAGACCATTTCTGAAAAAAAAAAAAACATGCTAAAGGAAGTTCTTTAGATAGAAGGGACATGTTACCAGGAAAACCTTGAAAATCAGGAATGAAAGAAAAACAACAGAAATGGTAAATAACTCCATAAATAGAATATTTTCTCCTCTTGAAATCTTTAAAATATGTTTGATGACTGAAAGTCAAACTTGCAAGATTTTCTGATGGGGTTTTCAATGTACGTAGATGTACTATTGATACATAAAAGGTAAGTACAGCAGAAGGGGGAAGGTAAAGGAACCTAAATGGTAATAATAATTTTCTACTTTAATTAGTAAAATATTGATTCTGAGTAGACTGAAAAGTTCAGTATGTACATTATAATCTCTAGAACAAACATTTAAAATACTACACAAAGAGGGCAAAAAACACAATAGATAAAATGGAATATGAAAATATGTTCAAATAAACCAAAAGGAGTAAGGAAAAGGAAACAAAAAATAGAGGATATGGTCACATAACAAATAAAATAGTAGGTATTAAGTAAAAAACATATTAATAACCCCATAAATGTTTATGTAAAACTCAGAGAATGTCAGAGTGGGTTTAAAAAAAAAACTACCCAACCATATACTGTCTACAAGAGACTCAGTTCAAATATAATGATATAGGCTAAAAAGATGTGGAAAAATATAATATATGAATGCTAAGAAAAAGAAAGCTGGATTGAATATATTATAAAAAAGAGACACCAGCACATTGCTGAATCTAAGCTACTTTTCACCAATAACTACTTTTAAAAATCTTTCACTTGCTTTATTTGCCCAAGGAGGTTTTACTTTCTCTTACCCATAGATCTTCCAGGCATCTAGATACTAAAAAGCTTCCCAGCACTAGCTGGACAGCTTTTATGGAATGGTCACAGATTTAGAATTAAAATCTTTCAGACTTCTCTAGTCTAATGGCTTACTTTAAGAACACAAGATATAACATCCTTCTCCTTAATTACCCCAGTTAGGTAAAAGGCAATTTTCCAGGCAGATCTCTGTTTCCTTTAACAAGAGATATTTATTTCCCGTTTTCATTTTAAAATAATAACAATTACCCGGTATGGTTGTTGTGAACATTAAGTTGAGATACTCATTGAGATATGATTAGCATAGTGCCTGGCACATAGTGGGTACTCAAACATGGTTCCATTCCTCTTCATTTTCATGCCATAGAATAATCGTGGCTAAAAAAAAAATGAGATGAAGGCCTGAGGTCTCAGATAAGGCTTTATGGAAGGTATATTATGATCTTGGCCTTGAGGGGAAGCCAGGATTTCATTAAAAACCAAAAAAAAAAAAAAAAAAAAAAAAAAAAAAAAAAAAAAAAAAAAAAAAGAAGGCTCACAGGTTCTGGTAATAAGATAGCATGAAGGTAATCTTTGAAGTCTCAGACAGCCAAAGGTAGGATTAATGAGTAAAGAACACTTGGTAAGTAGGAGAGATATTGATTTGGAACCTAGCCTTAAGGAAACACCACTTTTGTTGTCTTGGTTTTTACAGCATTTCTTCCAGCACGTTGCTTATGCTCACTTACTTGGGAATCAAGTGGGCTAAAAAATATCTAATTTCATGTTAAAGAGTTTTTGATCAAAGATCAAGAGGGTTGACCCTTCCAAGTCATCAGCAATTTAAATAAGAATCTTGCCTTGCCTTTTGATTAAATTAAGAGAAAAGACTCATCTATGATTAAGCTTCCAGCACTTCTCCTGACTAGGAAAGATATTTTTCATTAGGGAGGTTACTTACTCAAATCATACCATAGAGATAATTTCCCACTCCATGTATGGATGAGGAGGACCAAAATTAATAGTTCTGTTTGTGGATAGTCTAGATGTAATCATATCTTCAGATCAACATTCTAAATGAAGCTCTAGAAGAATTTGTCTCAATTCCCCCTGTTCAGGTGTCAGGGTTGAACAGTGGTGAGAGGCACTGCAAGAATTCATGGCTCACGCAGGAATTCATGGCTCAAGCAACCCTAGATAAGAAAAAAAAAAATGGAGGAACAAGCAAGGAGAAAAACCATGGCCCAAAGTAATAATATTAAATCCAAAGGGCCAGACATGATTGCCCACCATCTCGCAAGTGTTTGAAGTTACAGGATATGTGGTTCAAAATAGGAACTGGATAGGAACAACTGTTAAATACAAAGGGGTTATGATAACCAGTCCATCTATGACATACATGACTCATGTTTCTTTTTCACTGACTGCCAGATGTAACTCTCTACTGGATTGGCTTCAAGCTGGAGGCAGGATGAGTTTAGAAAATACAGTAACGGACTTCTGATGCTGTGGAGAAATTTTAGATAAATACTAGAGAAGAATTGGTAGCTATTAGAATACATAAGAATTATGACACATGCTACCAGAAGTAGGAAAATCACTATTTAAAGACTCATTAGACAATTATTCATTTTTTAAGACAGGATTTAAGAAAAATAATGAGATCTATCTTGTGGTAGTACTGAGATATAAGCTAAATGACCCATGAGAGATCTCTTTAAACCCAAGTGATTCTGCTTAAACATTAAAATCCACCTACTGGAATGGAAATTAAATCTGATAAGCATTCTCCTTGGAAAAACATTGCTTTATATGAGCAATGCTCTATTTGTTCTTCTCTTTCTTTCTCTTCATCCCTTCCAAATTAAAAACGGGCTCAAATCTATCTCAAAAGTAATTTTCTTGATATTAACCCCTAAGAATAGGATTCATAGCGTAATATACCAAGATTGTCAAATAGACTTCATCTTGATAAAAGTTTCCCGAGCTTTATGTTGAGAAATATAACAAAGCTACATTCAGAGGGCTGTGGCTGATTAGCAATGCCTGCCCTGCGCAGGAAGGGAGATTAGAGTATGCTTACCAGGTGTTTGCTATTCATGCTGTATAGCCACACAAAGAGTATTAATAATTAAAAATAAAAGGTAATCTAATATTTGAATTTTCTGAGACATATATGATCTCAGATATCAATGAGCTTTTGTGCAATGTATGATGGACCCTTTCCAAAAATATAGAAATAAGGTGCTAGTTCCTCAAAGTGAAAGATCTAATAGAAGAGGAAGAGTCATATTACTGGTATATTAAGACTATATAAATCTTTTTACTTTTTGTAATATATTAGCCTAAGATTGGGATCCTAAAACATTTAGGCATGATTTAAAGAGGACATCAAACAGAACTGACATTGTTACGGACATATACTACACTGCTTAGCCTAATGGAAGGTGCAGGTAGCATTCTAATATTAAATAAAAACTGATTTTAAAGGCATAGAGCTAAACTTCAATAATCATTCATTTTCAAAGCCATCTCATTAACCACAAAGCTATAATGCCTAAACCTCAGCTGAAACTCTGACCCAATGCTTTTTTTTTTGGGGGGGGGGAGCGGTTTTTGCTATAGGGCGCATGCGCTCGCCAGAAAGACAGAAAGAGACAGAGAGACAGAAAGAGAGAAATCACCCTCCCAGGGGGGATGGCCACGCCACAATCCCTTCTCCTCCATTCTCCTCTCAGGATCTTGGGCAGGCACCGCACACGTGCCCGGCATGAGCTTAAGCCGCTGGGTCCGAGACTCAAACCGCAGTCGACTACATGGGAGTCCAGTGACATAGCCATTACACCAACTGCTGGTCCCAGTGCTTAATACCTTTTCTTACTTTTTTTTTCTTTTTTTATGGAGAAGTTTTTGCTATAGGGCACGTGCACTCGCCAGACAGACACAGAGAGAGACAGAGAGACAGAAAGCGAGAAATCACCCCCCCAGGGGGGATGGCCACGCCGCAATCCCCTCTCCTCCTTTCTCCTCTTGGGATCTTGGGCACGCACACACACGTGCCCGGCGTGAGTTTTAAGCCACTGGGTCCCGGACACGAACCGCGGTCAACCACATGGGAGTCCAGCCTCATAGCCATTACGCTAACTACTGGTCCCCCTTTTCTTACTTTTGATAGCCAGATCTACTCAGCTACCCAGTGGCCTTCACCAGAAGGTAAATCTTATTGGTAAAATCATGCTGGTTTTTTGAAGGACTCCTTCAGGAGATTCACCCCAGAATGTGCAAGCCTGGAGTGAACAGCAACATCCTCTCTCTATCATTTGAAGTTGTGGATATCTATTGTGTGGTAATAGTGGCTGTGGAAATATGGAACACCCTAGAACACTGTACAAATTCTTTAGCCCCAAATCTGCTTTACCTGAAATGTGTGTGTGTGTTAGTTGTGGGTGGGGCAGATGGGGTGATATTGCCTGAAATATTGCTGGCATGCAAAGATGTGTTGGATGAATAAATAGTTGAATGAATAAGTAGAATTATCAGAACCACTTTAAATAGTGAGAGGAAAAATATCTGTTGGCCTGAAACAACAATACAGGCCAGAAAAAAAACAACAACAACAACAACAACAACAAAAAAAAAAAACCAGAAACAGGCCAATGCAGATAAGATTAATATTTTCCTCCCCCATTATCACCATCTTCCTCCAGAAGCTAAATAATGGACAGTTTTGCATAGAAAGCATGTACGTCTGTGGGAGAATCCCAAGACAGGAAGATTAACCTTCAAATGAGCAGGAAGCAGTTTCTGCAGCTATTATGAAATTTGGCAGCATTTAATCTGAGCGTTCTCTAGAATGTACTCTGTGAAATAATAGGGACAGTGCACAAGATCATTAAAGTGTACAGTTTCTTCTAACTATGAATCTGGGCTTGGACAAGTAGACTTGTTTTTTTTTTTTTTTTTTTTTTTGAAATAATAGGGACTGTGCAGAAGATCATTAAAGTGTACAGTTTCTTCTAACTATGAATCTGGGCTTGGACAAGTAGACTTGTTTTTTTTTTTTTTTTTTTTTTTTTTTTTTTTTTATAAACAGTATACTGGTATGTTGGGAGAAAAGCTACATGTAAACCTTAAGTGCCTTCAACAAGTTCATTGAAAGGAACAGCTGTGCTTAGTTTAGTGAGAATAATTTAAAATAACTTCAGAATAGGAAATTGATTATTATTAACTAAGTATTTTTTGAATTTCTCAATGTGGATTTTTAGCCATGCTGCCATTCTCAGTTTTCTTTAAGAATTATTTTTACTTAATTTTATTCATGATCATTATCATTATTTTTTAATTTGACCAGACACACACACACACACACACACACACACACAGAGAGAGAGAGAGAGAGAGAGAGAG
>NW_006159727.1:2718131-2725054 GCF_000334495.1 Tupaia belangeri chinensis | reverse complement strand
CGGCGCGCCCCCGCCTTTGTTACTTTTTTTTTTTTTCCATTCTCATTTTTAAAGAGAGTTAGTGTAGTAGTGTTTGTTAAAGTAAATTAAGTGTAAGAGTGTATGAAAAGTTTAGGCTTCACTTTAAAAGGGGCTATAAACTTATTAACTATCTCCAAATGCTTTAAAAAAATTGTACTCCACAAAGATGTACAACTTTTTATGTGAAGTAGAAATTACAGTAAAAAATTAGTAAAGAGGGAGGTCTGTGCAGAGGATATACAGTCTTGGGAATGAGTGGCATCTAGAGTCTGGTAACAGACAAAGTTTTGCTAAGTTTGTTTTACAATTACTTAGACAATGTTTCCACCTTTTATTTCACCAGTTTCAGTTAGTTACAAGTATAATATTGTTAAATATTAAATTAAATATATGGCTTAATCTCTGTTTGGGTTTGGCAAAGTTATGTGGAGGAAAACTCCCCTACCAGTTATCATGGATTATTGTCAATTAAGAAAAGGTACTTAAGGGAACCAGCAGTTAGCGTAATGGCTATGTCGCCGGACTCCCACTTAGACGACTGCGGTTCTTATCCTGGACCTGGTTGCTTAAAACTCACGCAGGGCATGTGTGCGTGCGTGCCCAAGATCCTGAGAGGAGAATGGAGGAGAAGGGATTGCGACGTGACCATCCCCCCGGGAGGTGATTTCTCGCTTTCTGTCTCTATGTCTCTCTCTGTCTGTCTGGCGAGTGCACACGCCCTATAGCAAAAACCTCTCAAAGAAAAGGTACTTCATATCACCAGCCTTGCTCCACAGAGGTAGCATATTTTGAACCTACTATTTTTCTATGTAACTTGTTATATTGCTTAGTTCCATTCATAACTGGAAAATAAGCAGAAATATTTAATTCATTCTGTGCTTTGGGGCCTAGAATTCAACTGCGTTATCTTAAGAATTTAGAAAACTAGGAATTTATAAAATGTATGCTTTCATGTTTAATTAGGGAACATATGAAATTGTGAATTTGGGGGTTGAGAATGAATTTTCATATAATTCAGAATTCCCAATTTATGTCAGGGCAGGCTATAAATTCCAGGAAATTAATGTCATCCAATGACGAATGGGAATTGGTAGTTAAGTCCAACTCTCAAGCTCCTCAGATGGGATAACTCTGAGGTGCGTGTTCTACATCGTGGTTCAGAGAATGATTTCTGTAAAGGACCAGACAGAAAATATTTTAGGCTTTGTGAGTCACATGGTACCTACTGGAATTACTCAACTCTGTTGTTGTAAAATGAAAATAACCATAAACAATTCATAAATGAATGAACATGGCTGTGTTCCAATAAAACTTAATTATGGACACTGAAATTTGAATTTCATATAATTTTATGTGTCTCAAAATATTCTTCTTTTGATTCTTTTTACTCATTAAAACCATAAAAAACTGCTCTTAGCTCACAAGTTATGCAAAACCAGGCTGGATTCAGCCTACTAGTGGTAGTTTGCCAACCCTTGTTCTACATTATTTCTTGAAGTTTCTCTGGGGATTCCACAATGATATCTTGTTGCAAAACTCACCACCACCACCACCGCCCTATCGCTTTCCATCTTTTCTTTTCACTCTCCCATTCATCTAACAGTGTTCCCTGGAATCATCCTCCCCAGCCCCATCCTGCTGCCCCAAACAAGTTACTTGCACTTAGATACTTGCCTTGAGGGGGATACACAGCTAAGACAATCAGCTTGACTAATTAATCACTGAATTGGACATTTATTGCTTTACTTTGGCATCATAAAGACCCCAGGAAAGAGCCCTATAATCCTAAGCACAGGTTCAATAAAAGGCCCTTTCCAGTATATTCTGAGATTCGCAGTACATTGAGTTAAAGGAATAAACTTTATCATTCCAATATTCTGACTTGCACCAGAGGTAAAACGGGATGTGTTAATACCTGAAACGAGCTCAAGGCAGCCATTCCATCTTCTTGGTTCTATCACTCTCAAACCCTCCTGCTGGGCTCATCAGCAGTGAGGACATTAAGGTTCTTCATAGCAGCAGGTGTCAGTGACTCAGAGTCAATCAGGCCATGTAACAGTCCACAGGAATCCAGGGGCGTTGGGCGTGATGATAACCATTGCAGCAATTTCTGTAGCCATGGGGATTTATGAAATGTGTTTCCTTCTCAAAGCTCCCTGCAAATAACCAAAGGACTGAATTATTTCTAGATCAAGAACAGCAGGTGGGTAGATGGAGCATTCAAATTTTTTGGTTTCATCATGCTCATTTTATGTAGTAATTGCTTTCTCTGCAAATCGAAAAAGCTTTCCTCATCCTGTTCTCTGCTGTTCCAGATGGCTGTACCCCCTCAACCTGGCAGGTGCTTGCCCGTTGGCAGTGAGGCCATGAACTTAATATGTACTGCATTTTCTGATCTTCAGACATGAGTGAAGCCACATAGATTCTCCTGTTAATAACAGGCATCGCTGATGAAAGGATAGGCCATGACATGTGTACTACAAGAAATTATGATGCCATCTCAAGATCTAAAGTACTAGAGACTTATGCTGAAGAACTGATTAATAGAAACTGATGTCCTCTAGTCCTACTTAGTATGCAGCATAACAACAAAAATATAATTGTAAACTTAAAAGAGAAAAAAAAAAAAGCTGACAATCCAGAACCAGCTCTGGGATGTTTACAAGTTTGAACAAAATCCTTCAAAAATGTGTTTTAATTGGGTTTCTATTAGCAAGTCTAATCCTTTGGGACTCCCTAATTACTAAGGTAAATCTCAACTCCCTTTCATCATTATTCTCTCTCTTTTAGGCCAAGATAGAAAGACATTCTCTTTATTAAGATGTGAGATTTAAATTTAGCTTACGTCCAGCAAAGTAAGCTATCACTGCTTCTTTCTTAGCCTAACCCTCTGGAGGGCTTCATTTTAAAATTCAAATACAGGGGGATTATTTATCAGTGTGCTTTTGGCAGTGACATAATTGCCCTTTGAAGTAAACAAGTTGGCAGCCTTGCAAAAGAGGAAGCAATTTTTATTTATTTATTTATTTATTTTGTATGGGAATTAGTTTCTGCAAACAAATCCCTTTGGCTACTGGGTCTTAAAAAATGTTGTATGGTGTTCAAATAAAAAAGCAACACGAACCCAGTGAATGCCCATGGTCACAGGGTGTGGGAAGTGTAACCATGGTATTAAAAACCAAAGTGCCAGGGAGTAGCAAACTGATGCCCAGATCTATAAGCCTGCTGAAATTTCTAATCTAGGTTCCACATATAAAGCGCGTTCTTCTTGAGCAGACACAGGAAGGCCTGTGTTTCTCGTGGCCTAGTAGGACGCAGATGGGTTACAGTAGAGAGATAACTGGCTCAGGAATGGGACACCCAGGTTATTTTCCTGCCTATACCAGTTTCTAGGATCACATCCTGCAGGTTGAGGCAGAAGGGACAGAAGAACTGTTTATTACCATCAATTAGCTGCCAAGATCTAGCATTCTTTCACCAAATTACATAACTAGAGACAGCAGGTGTATTTTACAAATGCATGGACCACCACCACCCACCTCTTGACACACACAGGCTTCACTTAGGATTACCTGCAGGGTCACTCCATCAAATACATTTCCATTTGCTTTTTAATGCTGGAAAGTTCATAACTAGGGATTTATTCCTTGGATGTAAGACCTGGTTTCTTAGTAATATGTATAAAATCCTGGGCTGTATAACACCTTAACCTCTTAGCTTTAGAATTCAAACCCACAATGTTTACTGCAACCAACTCTCAAAATAGTCACAAAATTAAAAGGAATAAGCTCTACTCACCAAGTATAACTTTACTCTGCACAGGTAGAGAGAGAAGAATACAGAAAGAGGAGACTGTGTAATGATCAGGGTGACAGAAATTTTATTCAACCCAACCTCTAATAGCCATGAAGAAGACTCAACATATAAGTATTCATTCTTTATACAACCTAAGGTATACATTTCTATGAATGAACTATATAACAACAGTTTAATATAAAATTGAGATCTAATACCCTGTCTGGGAAGTTGGAAATGAAATTCCTCAGAAAATTCTTCATGACTTTATCTGTTTGGCCAACAAGATATTGTTATATGGCATTTCTCCAAGTTCCCAAGTTTATTTATATCACTTTGCTATCCTCATAACATCTGTGCTCTTAAGAGAGTAGTAATTATACTTAACTGAATTCTTTTCTGTTTAGCCAAGGGAAGATGAATAAAGATATGGAAACATAAAAATTGTCACATCGGGATAGTACAAGAAAAATGGAACAGTCATAAACAGAGAATAAATTGGAGGACAACTTTAACCATTTTATCAGAATGAATCATGTTCTTTTTCCAGAAAGTTATGGAATAGAAGCACCCTAATAAACAAGTGAGCCAGGGTATAAGATACGAACAAGATATAAAAATATTCATTGTAACACTGCAAGTGTGGCAAGTGCTGGAAATATCCTTAATGTTTATTAGCAGATAAAATAAATTATAACTTATTCACACAATAGAATATTACACAGCCATTGAAAGGATTTCATTAATTTCATGTGTCCTGGTACAGAGATACCCAAGTTATTTTAAGTAAACTGTATGTATATTATCATGTATGTATCTTTTTTTTTTACAAGTAGAAATGAATAGGCACTTTTTAGTGCAGTAACCTCTAAGGAACAGGATAATGGTAGGTGAAAATTTTTACTTTTCATCTCATAATCTTCTAAACTGAATTTTCTTCTTGGAAGTGAGTTTTGTTACTTCTATATGATAATAATAACAAAATAAAGAAAAAAAAATCAAAGACAAAAAAGGAAAAAGATGAAAGTAAATTGACCTCCTGGAAACATACCTAGGTATCATTTTGACCTTTCTCTTTTGGAAAGTGGCCATAGTGGGATAGAAGAGGTTAACATTGTCTTCTTGGATGTGCCCTGAACATCAGTGTTCCTGCATATGTTATAGATTCATCACCATAAAATAATATCTCTCTTATTTGGATCAGTGGGAATAACTCAGTACATCTCGGGGGTAACAAGTTTCATAAGCTTCTCACCCCAGTGTCTCTCCCCTCTCAGGATGGCAGAGGAGCGAGAGCTCTCCATTCAGTCTTTCCAGTCTTCAAAAGCTCCTTTCCAGGTACAGGATTATAAAGGTTTCATAAAAAAAAAAAAAATCAGTGTTAATCCCTCCATGTCTTTCAAAAATCTATACAGTCTTTGACTTGATCTCCTACTCAACCTTGTCTTTCTGAGCAGAACACTTATACATCTTTTCATCGGGCTACAAATGGCAAGAGCTCCCGTCTTTCTAATCATTTTAGCTGCCCTTCTCTGGGCACTTTCCAACTCTAATATGAATTTTCCCCAAGGTTTCAGAATTGGAATTGCAAATGGTTTGCTCAGCATGTTTGTGCAGGGGTTTTATACAGTGTTCTCTGTTTCGTTTCCCCTGCCTTTTCACTCGACAAGTTCCACTGCCTTGGCTAGCTCTTTGGAACAAGTTATCCAACTCTTTTAGCCATTCTTTTCCCTCTGCAAGACACCAATACCTCCAGCTGAAAATGAAAAATGTTCATGTGTTTCTAAATCATAGATTCCTAGAATAGACCTTAAAGGGTCATTAAAAATAATCTTGTCCAAACTTCCTATTTTATCAATGTGGGAAACTGTAGCCCAGAGTGGTTAAGCAAGGACTCCAACCTCACATTCCCCACTTCCATGCCAGCCCCCTCTCTACCATTACTATGTGTAGGAGAGATATTCAGAATATTTAATGACTGTATAGAACATAGGCACCAGACTGAAGACCCACTCCAGTGTTGGGGCAGGGTCATGAAGGCAACCTGGTGTGGTGAGCCATAGTTCTTTTTTTTTTTTTTTGGAGAGATTTTCGCTATAGGGCACATGCACTCGCCAGACAGACAGAGAGAGACAGAGAGACAGAAAGGGAGAAATCACCCCCCAGGGGGGATGGTCACGCCACAATCCCTTCTCCCCCATTCTCCTCTCGGGATCTTGGGCACGCACGCACATGCGCCCGGCGTGAGTTTTAAGCCACCGGGTCCGGGACGCGAACCACGGTCGATTACGTGGGAGTCCAGCGACATAGCCATTATGCTAACTGCTGGTTCCCGTGAGCCATAGTTCTTTATTTGCTGGCTCAAGGAATGGTCTGTGAGTTCCTAGGAGAGAGGCAAAGATGGCTGTGGTGGGGGAGAGGGCTTGTGGAACTGAGAGCGGCATCTCTTGACCAATCAATATGGCCACGTTTTAATATATTAATATTAACAGCTGGGATAGTTGTGCAGCAGTTGTGTCTATGTAGTGTTTGATCTAATTTAAATAAAACTCTTCATTGCTTTGATGTGTGAAGACTCAGTCTGGCAAAATGATGTGCTTTAAATCTTTCAAAATTCAGGCATCATAGAAATGACTTCCAGGTACTCTGAACATTACACGTAATTAACCAAAGTCTGTGGGTCGCTCACATCCAGGGGCATTAGAGAACTGCAGGCTTTTAATATCAGTCATAAAAATGAAATATTTAAATTGCAAAATAGACACATCTACACAGAAATGTGAGCTCTCTAAAAATGCATGAGCTGCTGCTTATCCATCTTCAAGGAAAAATGAGTCACAGTAATGTTTCCCTCTGTGCAACAGATTTTAAATTGTGATTTATGGTGTTTAAAAGCGGCTAAGTAGCCCTCGTCAGTAAGACTATCACGAGATGGTTTGATGGAGACCATTTTAGAAAAATTACCTAATCAACTCAATCCCCCTTCTTCAGAGCAGAGGAATAATGAATAGTCAACCCCAGGCATAAGTGTGTATGTTTGTGTCTATGTGTGTGTGTGTGTGTGTGTGTGTGTGTGTGTGTGTGAAAGAGAGAGAGAGAGAAGGGGG